>NW_006800705.1:45839-59839 GCF_000485575.1 Poecilia formosa | reverse complement strand
ACACACACACACACACACACACACACACAAAGGGGAGTGAATGAGTGGACGGAGGGGGAATTGCTGTCTTCCTGTTTGTTTCCTCTCTCCTCCTACAGTATTAATGCCGCTCCACCAGAGAAAGTTGGAGCCGACCGGCTGGTCAAAGCCGGGTCTTGTTGCCCTCTCTGAAAAGGCCAAGAGGTGATAGACTTTGGACTTGTTCCAGCCGGTCCTGGCCAACTCTCCAACTAAAACTCTGCTTGTAATTGGCTTAGGACAGGCTCCACAGGGGCCATCATGTGATAGGTAGCATGGCAGCTTCCCAGAGACTTGTTTGTGTTGCTCTGTCTCCTGATCCTTCAGCCATTCTGTCCTCTCCACTTCTTTTCCTGCCTCACTGCCTTATAAAGTCATACACTGTTGTCTTGTGTCTTCCATTATTTTTTCTTTCCAGGTAGTTCTTCAGCTCACACATTTAAAAACCTTAAACTGGATACAACTATCAGTGTTTAAGCAGTAGTTTTGGTGGTAGAATACCATCCTGAGGGTCTTTCTGCATGAAGTTTGCATGTTTTCCATGCAGGGAAACACAGAGACAAACAGCCATGCACACACTCACACCTACAGACAATTTAGAGAGACCAATTAATTTAACGGTTGTGTTTTTGACCTGGGGGAGGAAGTAGGGGAAGGTGATGTGGACTCAAAGTTTTATCATCATATTTTGTGGGAGTATTGTTATAACAATAAAAGTGACAATAAGAACTATTTATTAATACTTTTTTACATAAGTGGATGGCAGCGCAATCTTTGCCCCACAAACAAATGCAACTTTAAAAACCTTCCCTTTTCTAATGTGCTTCTTTAGGACACCAGTCACATGAAAGAATGTGAATAAACTACAGTTAATCATATTTTCAAATTTATTGGTACGTCTTTATTGAACAAACAATAGAGAAAAATTATAAAACACAATTTTAGTTTAAAAATAATTAATTGGAATTTATTGTGACAATAATAAATGAAAATCTTAACATAAGAAATGTATAACAATAAATGTATAATGATAAACGATAAATGATGATACCTGGGAGGAAACCCAGGCATTCACTGGGAGAACATCAACTCCATGTAGAAAGACCCTGGACTAGTTACGATTACTCAATTACAATTACTTGAGTAACTTTTTTTGGAAAAAATAAAAACAAAAGTACTTTAGGAGCATTTTTACTATGCTGTAATTTTTACTTTTGAGTAGTTTTATTATGATGTTTCTGTACTTTTACCTAAAACTTCTGGATTTTCTACCCACTGAATGAGAAACAAACATGTTTTAACCATGTTTGCTAAAACATGGTTAAAACATGGTTTAACCAGGTGTGAGACTCAGACTCACACCTGCAGTTTTCTTAAAGTTTCATAAGTTTTTTTATTGGAAGGAACTGATTTAGAAACATTTTCTTTTGCCTGATTAAATTTTTTGTTACTTATATGAATTATTGTCATTTTGGTCCTTAAAATACCAAAATTTCTTCTTAACTTTATATTTTGGTCTGTCTGATTTATGTTATTTTAAAAGATTAAATGATTGATAAGCTGATCAGTTACTCAGTACTTGAATAGACTTTTTATCAAATACTTTTTTACTCTTATTTGAGTAAAAACTCTTTGTTGAGTATAATTTTTGGGTCCTTTGTCCACATCTGCCCAGGACGGTCTTTCAGCAGCGCTGCCTGCTGCTCCACTGTGTGTTTCTGCTAATATTCAGATTATTTGTCCGGCTGCCGTTGACTCCAGTGATCCCATAAGGCCGAGAGAAAGCGGAGCCAGAGAGAGAGGAGTCCTCTCCTCCTCCCAGTATATCCGTCTGTGTCAGTGTCATTTCTCACCAGCGCTGAAAATGGCCTGTGAAATCAAAGCTTGTCTTACAGGAAGTGTCATCAATGCCTCTCTTAATTCGTGCTCTGCTGCCACTGGGGCCATATCCCCACTTTTTATTCCCCGCTCCTCTCCCCCAGGCTCCCAGGGCAGGCGGCCTGTGTGCCTTCAGCAGAGCAGAGGAAACCTAAAACAAGGGGGATTCTATTAAAAGGTGTCAGCCAGCAACCAGATATCAATAACCTCCATGTATGCAGAGCAGAGAGCAAACCCTGGGGAATCTGTGGTTTCATTCGTGTGTGTTGGCTTGCTGTGTTTTCCAGCTTTGCTTTACACGGTCAGAAGTATTTCCATGTATCATGTCTCCTATTTGTGCCATTAAGCATTTTTCATGTTTGACACAATACCGTATCAGTTAATCATTGCAATATTGAGCCAAAGTTGCAGTGATGTGATTATAGGTCGTATTTCCTAATAAGGAAGACAGGAACTCACTTTAATATTTGCCACAGATGTGTGGTTTATCTTGATCTCTTTAGAACCATTGATACTTCAGAGTTTTCTACTAGTAAGGCTTGTATGTGTCCAAAGGTTTAAAAAGCTTTAATCCTGTAGAGAGGTGGTGCTGCACCTCCACCAGCAGCAAACACTGAGTGTTCCTGTCAGGGCAGAACCGGACCGGATGATAGAACTAGACATTAAAACTGGTGACGAAAGAACATAGTTGGTATTTATTCACCATCTTCCCTTAACCATTGTTATTTTATTAATGACTCACATGCTCACTTTTTATTGACTTACTAACTTATTTTCTTACTAACTTGCCTGCTTACCTTCTAACTAAATTAATAACAAACTTACAAACTTTCATATTTAAATACAAACTTATTGTCTTATTTGATTACTAATTAATTTTCCTGCCTAAGTACTAACTTACTTAATAGCTAACTTAATTACTTAATAGCTAACTTAATGTACTTATTTAAAGGCTAACTAATTTACTTAATATCTAGCTAGCTACTTACTTAATCACTAGCTAACTAGCTTTCTCAGTAGCTAGCTAAGTAACTTGCGTAATAGCTAACTAAGTTACTTACTTACTTGACAACTAATTTACTTTCCTATTACCAACTAAAAAGGTTAAAAACAACTTTCTCACTTACTTGAAACCAAATATATGTACTTCAGAGGCGCAAAAAGTGGGTATGCAGCGTATGCAACGCATAGGGGCGCAGCACCAGAGGGGGCGCCAAAACCCCGTCTGGAGGGGGCGACGCGCCGATTATGTATCCCATAAGCTTCAGCGCGCCTCACGCTCCTTCACCTCTCGCACATAACGAGGTAAATGTAGCGAGTTTTACACTTCACGTATCGTTGCCTCGGGGGAGCGTTCCTTCCCTCGGGGGGTGGCTCCGATTTATGTTTTCGCATCCACCTGAATAATGTGTAGTTGCGCCACTGCTGTACTTAATAACTAAGTTACCCCAATTATTTTCCTACTTACTGACTCACAGCTAACTTACTCTAACTTGTTTACTAACATAATAACTTACTAATGTGTTTTCCAACTCACTAGTATTTACTAGTTTACACAATTAACTACCATCATTGTTACTAACCTAATAACTCATTCACTACCTAATAATTCAATTAACTGTTTCAGCCACTGACTTAATAATGTCTACCTTACAGTTTGTTTTAGTTTAGAACTAGCATACTAACGTCTTTACTTACTTTCTAACTTCAGTTTGTCTTCTTATGGCGTCTGCAGAATACTTAGACATATTTGAATCCCTTTCCTCCGAATAAAAAACTTCACATTTACACTCAACTGTTTTATTTACTAAAAATTGACAGGAAAATCTGGGAATTTGAGTCTGGAAAGTGATGGAATTTTATAAGTGAAAAATGTGTTGTAAACCTATAGAAAAATGTAACTGATTAAGTTAATTTGCTCTCAAGTGAATAGATATACAGTGCTGTGGACATGTCATAAATCTTAATATACATGATTATTAATTTAAATGCTTATGGTTCTGTTTGCACACAATGTTCTGTGAATGTATATGCCCTCGCCCTACAGCATCACTGCAGGTAATAGGATACAGTTTCCTTCATTAGCTCAGTCTGTTATTGTTGGTCGGATCATGCAACAATACGTTGCAGCTCGTTATCGCTCTTCAGTTCCCTCCACGCCAAAACAGAAATACATATTTCCACTTTTTTTTTGCGAGTAGGCCCAACTTCAAGTTTTATTTGTTTTGTCACTGCCTTGACTGGCTCACCAATCCTGTTGTGGCTAACTCTGCAGAAGCTGACCTCTGACCTGGCTGGTGTGGAGCAGCAGAAAAAGGTTTTGGAGATGGAGCTGGAGCAGTGGAAGCGGATTACGCTCCCCCCAAAAGCTACACCTCCACCAGCAGCACCACCCACTGCACCAGCAAACACTGAGTGTTCCTGTCAGGGCAGAACCGGACCGGCCCTCCAGTCCCTGGAGGCCGAGGTCAAGCAGCTTCAAGTCAAACTTAAGGTCAGTGCTTATTGGGTTAATCATCTACCCTCGTTCTCCACCTTGCTGTGCATGCCTCTTAGGATAAATCTCTTAATAGGATGATAGCATTAAATAATGTGTTCATTTCTAATTTTTTGCTCTGTGGGGCATGAATGAATAAAGTGTAAAAATGTCAAATCCGTTTGTGTGATTTTAAAGGAAATCTGCATCAATATCTGCATTCTAAACAATTAATCACAAGCTACCACTGGGATTTATCCAGATTAACCACGATGCTTACCTTTGTTCAAATGTATAAATGTACATTATCAAAATAAGATTGTCTCAAACCAAGCATCTCAGTTTTCCAGATTTTCATGTCGTCACCTCCCTGAAATAACAGCCTGAGTCACTTTTTTCTAAAAGTGATTTTAGCAACAACAACAAAAAAAATAAATAAATCCCTTTTTATCGCCAGAACAAAATGTAAAATCACTTTTGGCTAGAAATTTCTTAGGGTGTTAATTTAGGAAGATGACAATATTCGGGAAGGTTTAACAGAAGGCATTTTGTTTCAAACGTGATCAAGAAACTTTAACTAAAACTGATTGTGTTTCAGTGTTGCGATAAGCAGGCTACATGCTACCTTGGTTTTTTCCTAACGTTCATCGCAATGTTTCTTGTTCTGTTTTATTTTTTTGGTTTCTTTTTCAGAGAATTTTTGGCACTAGTGGACTTTATTTGTTCCTTTATCAGTAAAGGAACCAAACCTGGGATTCAAACCTGTGACGGCTGCGTCTGGGCGAATAACCTCTGTGTGCGGGGCGTCCGCTCCAACTGGTGTTTTTGAATGCTGTACATGATCGTGTAAATCGCTTCTGTGGACTAAAAGTGATTCATCTGGTTTACGTCATGTTAATGTGTTAAACTTTTTAGATTAATCGCATGCGTTAACGTTGACATCCTTAGTTAAAGTATGTGTTTTTCTTTACTATTCTTGTGGCCATTCTAGCTGCAGCACTGTTCCACAGCCCAGCAGTCCAGGATTAAACATGCATTTTTAGTTGAGGAAAAAAAGTCTCTCAGATTTCATCAAATATCAATTTCTGAGGCACTTTAACATTTCACTGAAAGCCTCAAAGTCCTTGAAGCTTCTGCAAGAAACTCTGTCAAGGTTTTACTTTTCAGATCATGCAAGAAGAAAAAAAAGCACAAAGTTTTCCGCCTTTTTAATTTACACACTGCATCACCTGAAATTGCATGTGATTTCAACATGAATTAGCATTTCATACCAATTGATCTTATTTCAGAGTAGCTGTCAGAAAGATGAGAAATGGAGGGTAACAGTGGCGACGCGCCCTGCATGGCGGGGAAGGAGGTGCGAGCGCCGCCGCGACATTATCACCCTCTCAGCAGCCCGCTCATCAGCGTCACCGAGCAGATTGCTGCTGTCGGTGCACACGTCTCAGGAAGTCATGCCAGGTGACACCTTAACAGAGAGGGAGGCGACGGAGGCGCATGTTTAACAACAGCTTGCAGTGGAGCATTTCCCCCAGACAGCGGCCTTCAAACCAAGAGTTCATCATTTTTATAAGCTGACATCATGACGTCCTTTGTTTCGTAGGCACAAGTGTTTAACACCAGGGCTACAACTGATGATGGATCTATTGATTAGTCTGACGATTAATCAATGGAAATTTGACCAATTATGCAGATTTTTTGTTTAAACCTTTTTATACAATATTAGAAATACATTAAAATATGCAAATGATTAAATGATTAAATTCCTTTTTGTAAACTTTATTTTTATGGCCTAAAATTTAGTGACAGCCTTCCTTTAGTGAATGCTTGTTCATTTGCAGCAAAGGATGCAGTTAAAAAACATACTTCGACATACAGCGAGGTATGATTTAGGATTAGCTGATTAATAATTGAATATCAAAGCATGTTTAAAAGGAGATTTGTTTGCAGTTTTTAAGTGGGTGAAGCTAAAACTGCCACCTGAGAAGTTCAGAGTAAAACTTTTATTTACAAACGAAAGTTTTCTGATGTTAAATGTAAAATTTACGACATTTTGCACGTCTTTTTCTTGATGAGTGTGTTGTTGTTTCAGCAAATTGGCCTTTTTTATTCTCCAGTTAATGATTAATCAATCACTAAATTAGTTGATTTCAATAATCAATTTATCACAATTAATCCAATTATTCTTTCAGTGCTTTTTAATACTCCTTAGATGCCTTACACATGCTTTTTTTTATCAGTATTGAAGGTGTGGGTTATTTTTTCCACTTTATAAAATGTATTATTCTCTTTAACCTCTTTTAGCGCCTTCTTGCCTTCCACTGTTACCATAATGAGAAGGCATGCTGTGCTTGACCCGCCATCAGCCGGGCTGAAACACATTAACAAACGCTCGTACCGTGTGCCCTCTCCCCAGAGCTCGAACGCTGAAGCCACAAAGCAGATGGCGGCTAACAAAGCCCTGCGCGGACAGCTCCAGGAGAAGGAGGACAAGCTCAGCCAGCTGCAGGACAAGTTAGTTACACACCTTTGTCTTAATTAGTGCTGCTTGTCCTCTTCGTGATCCCGGCCGTTTGTTGTTGTAGCTCTGTGATGCACCTTTTTCCCCCCCTGCACCTCTTTGTCTCTCCATCCCTCTGTCTGTGTGTCTTAATGCATTCTGTGCAGCTCTCATCTGCTGTGTTTGATTCCACCATGTGGCGATCTTCTCTCTGCTGCAGCTTCATCAGCAACTCAAAGAAAACAGTGTGGGATGTTAATATGAGCAGCTAGAGATAACACAGCGCACAAAGAGTCGTACCACTTAAACTTTTTCTGTTTTGTTGCATTGAAGCTACAAACTTATGTCACATTGTGTTGTGAAGTGGAACGAGAAATTTGCATGATTTAGACTCTGACCAGTTTCTGTGTCTCCACCCGGTTTCACTGCGACAACGGTTTATTCAGTGTTTTAGGGTCAGAAAAGTCTCTTCATCCGCTTGTTTAGTCTGGATCAAAGGCAAACTTTATATATTTTTTGCTTGGTAAGGTTTGCTTTCACAATGTGCTTTTTAGACTTCAATTTTTAAACAAAGCCACACAGCTGACGATCATTGCTCCCATTGGACAGAAATGATGGGGGCGGGACAGAGAAACCACACACAGAGCTGGGGAAAGGTTTTACTGAAGGACGAGCAGCACGACTTCAACATGTTTTTACTCAGCTAGGAGTAAAAACATGTTGTTCAAGAAATTACTCAAGTAAGAATAAAGTATTTGGTAAAAAGGCTGCTGAAGTATCTAAATACGAATATGAAGTTTTTTCTCAAAATACTTTGTATAAATAACACAACAAACCTATGCAAAGAAAACGTTTTCCTAAATTTAAAATATAAAACTTATGAAACTTTAACAGAAACTGCAGGTTTGTGTAACGAGTTTGTTTTTCATTCAGTGAATTTACTCACAGTGTGCAGAGAATCCAGGAGCTTTACTGAAGTAAGAGTAGCGATGCGTCATAAGAAAGTTACTCATTAAAGGTAAAAAGTAACTTTTTTCCAATAGATTACTCAGGTAAATGTAACGAGTTACTACCCTACTCTAATTTTATTTGGTAAAAGCAAACTTTGGAAATCCTGCTTGCTGCATTTCTGTTAGTATTTGTGGCATGTTTGCATAGAGCAGCAACACACTTCTTTATAGGCACTGGCCTCTTTGAAACAATGTGCAGGAGGCTCCACCAGAGCTCTGACAGCATCAGAAATGGAGTTTGCCATTCTAAAGTGTTCAATCCACAGCTTTCCTGTAAAATCACTGATTTCCCCAAAACACTGCATACGTAGCCGCTGCTCAGTCAAAGAGGCTTCGTGCTCCAACGCCTGAATAAGACGCCAAAGTCTCGTCTGCTGGCTGATCTACGCCAGAGCCGTGGCTGAATTATGAACATATCTCATCTGTTGCCACCAGGATTTTTAATGACTTAATGCATGAATCGACTTATTCATGTGTGATTTTTATTTCATTTCTTATTTAATGGAAACACATGAATTGCGAAATTGTGGCTTTTTTTTATGCATTAGTGGAATATTGAAAAAGTTATATGCACATCTTGGTCTTGGCTTTTTCCAGTGAAATTCCTGCAGGGCCGAGAAATCATGATCATTCTGCTAAAACAATTGACACATTTCCTCCTGGCGCTGCTCAAGATTAAACTCGCATCAAGCAGCTCTGTGCACTGCAAAAACTAGTTCCACTGGAAGATTATTTGACTTGTAACATGGGAAAAATGTCTCATTACAAGTGAAATAATAAAGTACCACTAATAATAAGTACTTTTTAAAAACTAGGAAGAACTAATGGTTTAAAACAAGTTACTTTTAAGTTAGTTTTATCTTATTTAAAGTGTACTAAGATATTTGCATTAGAAATTAGACTTGGTAAGGTTTTGTGTTTTTACAGTTTGATTGCAGACGCCATGTCCGCCATGCGTTGGCTGCCATGTTGTTGTTTGGAGTTTGTAACGTCCGGCCTTCTCACGTAAATTACATGTGAATCAATGAATCCAGTCAGCTGTCAATCTAATCGATTGTTTTCAGTAAATGGCCTTTACTGCCTTTGCGATGTTTACGAAAACAGAGATGAGCCGCGCAGGATCTGCTAATGGAGCCGAATGTGGGAAGCAGCTAAAGACGCGGCTGGCAGCAGCCCCTGTCGAGTCTCTCAGTTCAGCTTTTACTGCATTACGTAGTCCGCATGCGTCGCTGTAGACGATTCACTGTTGAGATCTGACCCACGTCTTGCATTTGCACTTTCAGAAAGGTACAAAGAACTACTTGGCTTTCCTCTGGTTGTGTTTGTCCGCTGTGCTCTGTCCTCTGCCTGACATTCTCAATAATACATCCAGGTTGTGCTTGCGATCAGAGCCGGGCGCAGGCGCGTGTTTGCGTGCGACCAAAGCACCAAGGATCACAGCTCCGTTTTCTCGCGACATCCGTTGCCTCTCCTTCATCTTTTTGTCGCTCAAACGCAACTCTGGATGTAAGTTTCGGCCTGCTGCTCCTCCGTGGAGGGACTCCTTCTCAGAATGAAAGACATGTCTAGACGTCTCTGAAATATACATCTCAGCACACGCACAGGGAGCAAGGCTGCTTTGCCTTAAAGAAGAGAAGAAGAGGGGGGGATAAAAAAAAGGAAAAAAAAGAAATGAATTTCAAAGTACACCGGCATGTCCTCAGTCAATATCCGGCACTATGGCCCTGCCTTATTTATGAAGCTGCTGCTTTCATCTTTAGCCCTGTTGTCTATCAGCCACATGAAACATCCACCCTGTCTTCACTCCTAACAACATACACAGAAAAGTGCTCTCTCGCTCCTCGCTAACGCTCCGCACACCGCTGACTGTTGTTATTACAATACACGCATGTTTGATGAACAATATCGGCAACAAGCGCAGAACAAAGGGAACAAACGTGCAAGCGATCGCGATGCAGTCGGAGGCTCCTCGTCTTCTCGCTCCCACTAACGCTCATAAATAGAGATCATACGATCCGGCAGAAGTTCCGCGTATCGCTCATTCTTTTTTATCCTCTATTCTTTTTGGGGTGTGGGAGGAAAAAAAAGAACATCTAGAATAAATGTTGTGGGTCTAATTGCCATTAGCAGCGGGGCAGGGGGAGCTGCCGGGGCGCTTATTGCTGCTCTCCGTCTTTAAGTCAACAGCAGACAGTCATCTGAAAGGTTCAATATGGGTTTTCTCATTAATGGCCAAACCCATGGGGTAACCAGCCAGCGCTGCTCCCCCCCCAACGTCCCCAGGCTAGACTCGGCTCTCATTTAATTTAATGTCACTCCAATAGGACAAGCTCACACTTATTTAACCAGCCCACCCTCCTAGAGAGACGGGGACATTTGCTCACATGGAGGCATTTGCTGGATCGTTGCGTCATCTGTTTATTTAAAACACACAACACTCTGAGTGTGTGTGTGTGTGTGTGTGTGTGTGTGTGTGTGTGTGTGTGTGTGAGAGAGAGAGAAGAGAAGCCACTACATCTTTGAAATTAAAAAAATCCGCTTAATTAACTGCATCCTTATGATCTTTATTCTATTTGTTCCAGCTCCCTGAGGTTTAGACAACCATGAAAATGCCTTATATCTGCCTTTTATGAAAACAGAATAAAACATGCTAACACACTCAGACCACTTAAAAGAAGAACTCAAGAATATTAAGTATGTAAATAGAGAAGATTGTTGACACAGGAAGTGACACGCGCTGCATGATTGCTACAGTTCAGGGGTAAACAGTTTACAACGTAAAGGCACAGTTTGCCTTTCTGCAACTTGCGGCTCCACAGCCACAAGTGGCTCTTTGGACCTTTCAAAACATCTCTTCATAACTTTGGTTAACATGGTAAAGAATCATCCAGTTTTTAATGGAACCTAGATGATCCATTAATCATCCAGGTTCCATGGCATTGAATTTCCACAACAGAACCTCACTAAAAGTAGCTCCACCTGGTGTTTGCTAATTGGTCCTGGCTAGTCTGAAGGAGCTGAATGTGGGAGGGCTTCTCTGGGAGGCAACAGCTTGGAAACTGCAGCTTGGAGGAGGAGCTGTGCCCTGAAGGCGGGCCTAAGTCCAACCAGGTGTTTTGCACAACTGACTGGTTACCATGGAGATTAGAGGATTTCTCAAACATGCATGAAATAATTAAGGCAATTAAGGTTTTTTTTATGAGGGAATAACATCAAAACATGATGTAAATCTCAAAAAAGTTGATTTTACATAATACTGCCCCTTTAAAAATTCTAAATTATCATATTTTAAAAGGTCAGGTGATGTTAGCGGCTCTAAGCGGGTTTTATTTAGCAGGACTGAAGGTTAAATCGTGTGTTTGGACTGTACAGGCTGCAGAGCCCTGTCTTATGGGAAATCCCTCTGAAACAAACGGGAAGTCTCCCTTGTAAGCGGCCTCCTCTGCAGAAAGCCTCCCTGTTGAAGCATTTATGTGTCTGAGCTGTAAAATGATAAACATTAAAATGCCGCGTTGCTGTCGCGGCTGATTCGAGACGCCGTTTGTCAAAAAGGACTCCCCGGTCACACTTAAAGCGGCGCTCGGTGCCAGAGCATTTGTTCTAATATATGCCAGCTAGAATTATACATGCATCCCCGTTTTACGCCCCTCCACTTATCCAAGCAGCATGCCAGTGTATTTAGTTGTCATAATGAGCTGTCATGGCTGATGCAGCGCGTTGGGACGCCGCGTCTGCCAGCTCTACTTGTGTGTGTGTGTGTGTGTGTGTGTGTGTGTGTGCGTGCGTGCGTGCGCGTGTGTGTGTCGTTCTCTGTGTTATTTCTGTGTTAAGTTTTTGCATCTTCTTTTAGGGTGAGCCACGCTGAGCGAGATGTGGCCATGAAAAGGCAGCTGGTGGAGGACCTGAAGACCAGACTAAAGGTCCTGCAGGACATGGAGAGAAGTTACCGGGCTCAAGTGGAGGACCTGGACAAGAAGGTGGGCAGACGTCTCTGTCTCATCACGGTTGAACTCTTTTCACAAAACACTTTCAAACCATTTGATTGCATATTTAGAGCCATTATAACAGTGAATGCATCCTTAGTGTCAGAGCCGAGGTAACAACCAGGACTCTCTCTTTTTTTGTTTTTCAATTAAATTTATTCTTAGTGTCCCTAATGGACACCCTGGACCTGTCGCCATGGCAACACAGAGGCAAACAACCATCATTAGCTGTCATTACAGCTGTTGCTTTTACAACAAATAATAAAAAAGAGTGAAAGCTGTTGCACTGAGTCAACAGTTTGTAGACAAACCTTCAGTAGAAAAACAGCTGCAGGGTTTTTGTTTTCTCTGCCAGCTGTGCAGCTCTTTGGACTGAAATGTTTGCTGATTCTCCATCACACTGCAGAGAGAAATTCTGAAAAGAGCAGTTTCCAAGTCTTTCTTCAAGTTCTTCCTTGGATCTAAATCTGGATGTCTGAGATATTTAAATGCATGGATGTGTTTTTATTCTAAGCAGCAGTTCTCAAAATCTGGCTCCAGTTCCACTGGTGGTGCTGAACCTGTTTTTGTGCAACAGGCAAAAACTTAGAGGAGCAAACAGCAGGGAGCGAGAAGAAACTTCAATGTTTGAGTAAAAATGGAACCAATGGGTTAGATGATGGTTTTTATTTATTTTATTTTTATGATGTTACACCACAAACGGAAATAAAAACAACTTCTGTTTTAAAATGGCTGCCAAGATGATGGGAGCTGGAAAACTTGGCATTTATCAAAGTGGTACATGTAGGAGTGGATGATATGGACTTTTTGTATTAGTATTCTGATAATAAATGTTATGATTAACATTTCTTATGATTAAGATCCTGTTTATTACTTCGTGTGTGGCATTCACAGTGCCACAAACACACATATTATTCTTGAAAAACATTTCAAATGGGATTTTTCAGGATGCCATAAACTTTAAAACGTTTTGATTTACATCATTGACTTGCACACAGTAAATGCACATCATCATATTTTTGAATTTACTCATATTTATTCATTCTGTCATGGAACAAATAGTGGAGAAAGTAACAAAAATCATACTGTCAGTTTTTTATTTATCAACAATAACTGAATAACTGATATCTGCAGGGAATTGGCTGTAGTGAATTTTATTTAGGGGTATCAAAGTAAAGAGGGGTGAGTTCCAATGTGTCTCACACTTCACATTTAAACTTTGCAAAGAAAATCCAGTTCAGATAACAAAAACGTAAACTTTGGAGGGTGAATACTTCTGCAGGGAACTGTATACTGTATAAAGTTAGATTGTGTCCATTTAACTGCTCTCTCTGTCCGTCCAGGTGAAAACGCTTTCGGAGGAAGCCTCCAACAGGAAGGCGCTGATTGAATCCCTGAAGAGGAGGTTAAATGTTGCAACAACAGAGAAAGGCCAGCATGAGGCGTCCTGTGCAAAACTGAAAGACGACATGGAGAAAAAGGTAAGAAACCACCAAAAATACTTATCCCTACTGAACAAATGTATGTGAACTTCTGAATCTGAAGAAAGTTACAAAAGAAAATCTCTAAAAAATGCTCTCAATAAGTTTTTCATGCATTTAGCAAATAGAAATAATTTAGGACTATTTCAAACGTCTCTGAAAACAAGAGACGTTTGTCCTGATTCAACCACAGACAATGAGACGAAACTGTGTCTTTTTATTCAGTGTATGTAAACATCTGGTTTTATCTGTATATCTGACGCTTTGTACTGACTCTTTCACATTTTATTCAGTTGTTCTGTTGAAGCTCAGTATAGAAATAGACACAAAAGCAAAGCATTGTTTAGTTTGGTTGGTCTTCACATGGAGATTTCCTGCTAATATCTTGATCATATTTTATCACCAATATGATCCGGATATTTTTGTTTCCTGTGGGTTATTTTTTTGTTTTCTGTGGATTATTTTTTTGTTTTCTGTGGATTATTTTTTTGTTTCCTGTGGATTATTTTTTTGTGGGTTATTTTTCTTCTGTCAGGAGCAGCGGATCCAGGCCCTGCAGGCGCGTGTTGGAGCCGGTGAGCAGGCCTTGTCTGCCCTGGAACAGACCGCCACCGAGCAAATGGAGGGGTTGACCAAGCACAGCTCCCAGGCCCT
>NW_006800705.1:17745-45814 GCF_000485575.1 Poecilia formosa | reverse complement strand
TTATCACCAATATGATCCGGATATTTTTGTTTCCTGTGGGTTATTTTTTTGTTTTCTGTGGATTATTTTTTTGTTTCCTGTGGGTTATTTTTTTGTTTTCTGTGGATTATTTTTTTGTTTTCTGTGGATTATTTTTTTGTTTCCTGTGGATTATTTTTTTGTGGGTTATTTTTCTTCTGTCAGGAGCAGCGGATCCAGGCCCTGCAGGCGCGTGTTGGAGCCGGTGAGCAGGCCTTGTCCGCCCTGGAACAGACCGCCACCGAGCAAATGGAGGGGTTGACCAAGCACAGCTCCCAGGCCCTGGACCGGCTTCAGAGACGGCTGGGCCAGGCGGGCTCGCAGGTGGAGCAGCTGCACTGCTTCATCAAGGTACAGCAGAGCCGCTTGTCTGCTTCAGAAAGTTTTAGATGTGATTAGGCAAAGGTTGAATTTGTTTGACACAAACAAAGTAGCACTGAGGAGCTTTCTGTCTGTGCAGCGCTAACTGAGACCTGATGGCTCAGATAAAACTTTCATCTAAAAAGCCTCAGATACTGGACTACAAACGTAGACAAAGTCCAAAGAACAATACTCAGACCTTCATAAAGCCTGGAGATCGATTGATCCAGACACAAGTAATCAAAAGTCTGACTGTAGATTTTTGCTCAGTTGTGTGATTTCATGGCTCCAGCAGGAAGAAGCGGTAATGATGCGTCTCCCCCTGCTGTAGAGTTACTGGGATCTCCACTGGGAAGCTTTGAGATCTAATTTTAAAGCTGTGTTACTGTATTTAGCTGGTGGACAGTTTGAATTTAACACCTTCATGTCATTAGCTATCTCCATTTAAAACCAGATATTTACATACAATGAATGAAAAGACAGCATTTTTTTTTCTCTCTGTTTAACATTAAACCAAATTAAACGTTTTGTGTTTTAATTCAGCCTTTGCCTACCTGAATTATTTTTGTTTGCTGAAAACCAAAATAATGGGAGAGAGCATTTCTTTTAGAGAGTCTCACATTACTTCCTTTGGAGTCAGAGTGTTTTGATGCATATCGGAAGCAAAATACCTCGCAAAAATGTCAGCCGAGTCTGGTAAGAGAGTCATGATCCACAATGAGCCGAGTTCTGAATGGGCTGAAACGCCGCTCACAGAGAAGAAGCCAATTACAGAAAACATGCACACTTTCCAAACTGTGAGGTATGGTAGTGGTAACGTCATGCTGTGGGAGTGACTGGTACACTTTACAACATCATGAGGAAAGAACATTAAATGGTAAAGCAACATCTTATTGTGTGAACTTGCAGAAGAATATCAGAAAATGTTAATTCTGCCAAACCCTGAGAGACTGTGTGTAACTCAGGTTCCTTATTGTTCTAGCAAACAGAAAGAAATATTATTAATAAGTCCACCTGATCAAAAACAGGAAATGTTTAGAGAAGCGTCGGACGGTGAGATGTAATGTTGTGTCTTTCTGCAGCGAGTATCTGGTAGAAACAGACCACCATGGAGAAAATCTGAGCATCTGGAGCAGCCGCCCTTCTCCTTCTCTGGGCCTAATTCATCACCCGCTGTTGTGTTTGTGTCAATCTGCCTGAAAGTGATAAAGACTGTCCATCACCTGAGTTCAGCTCACACCTGTCTGTCGAAAGAGAAATAGCTGACAGATAGATAACAACGGTGGAAGTTTTCTGCTCACAAACACACCAGGTGGCAGACAGATTATGGACAGAATGCACTGTTACCTTCCTGCAGGGAATTACTGCGTTTTACCCAAATAATCTAATATTTTCACCAATATTGAGCAAATATGATGCAAAGATGTCAAACACCATAGTTAAACCCAGAAGTATTCATAAGCCTGGAGGATTTAGGTTTCAAGTATCCTTTAAATTTTACCAGCATGTTTGTTCTTGAATCTGTGAAGGAAGGAAAAGATTAGGGTGATGGCAAGGAGACCATCCACTGTCACAGACTTGGAGCTCATCACTAAACATAAACCATCAAAATACAACAAAAAATTTACATTTGATGTGATATTTTCTAATAAGACGAAAATAAAAGCACATTAAATTATTTCTTAAGAAATTTATATTCATTGTGTTTTGCATCCAATTTCCAATGATGATGATCTTAAAACTAAACCTGCCAAGGGTGTGAATAGTTTTCTGTTCAGTGTGAAACATGTACAGTAATCATTAATCAATAAGCACCAGAGGTGTCCAACATGCGGCCCGGGGGCCATTTGCGGCCCTTCAACCAACTTTACAGTTGAGCAAATCTGACCAACACAGTTGGTTGATACGGATGGACACTTTCCATCTTTTACAGATAAATAACATCTTCTTAAAATAATATTGGAGGCAAAAAATAGATTTCTATTTACTTACTAAGTTTTTGCAATGTTGTAATTTTAGAGTAACTAGCAGAATTATTGACCTGCTTTTACTGAAAAGCAAATCCTGCAACTCAGAGAACAATCAAACTCTGGATCTACCTCAAGCTGGACGTTTTTTATGTTTCTGTCTACAATCATCTACTGATCCGTTTTCTGCAAAAGTCTGGCTATTTTGATTTCAGAGTAAATAAAATAAAAAAGGCACAAAAAGTTTGTTTTAGAAATGTTGAGGGATAAAATCATATCCCTCATGGCAACAAGTCTGGACACCGCGGATCCACATGGAGCCTGGAAACGACGCGCTACTGTACAGAAATGCGTGTCATGCTCGTCTCCTCCGTTCCCATAACCCCGAGCTGCTGAGGCCGTCGTCTTGTTGTTGAGGATTCACATCATTGTTTGTCTCCCCCCGGCTCTTGTGATCCCCTATAAGAACAGCGAGCCCTTTGATTGGACTGCCTGACGTCCGGAGGAGATTTACTCTTGTCATGTATTGATCAGGACCGGAGGGCTGCGTGTGTGTTTGTGTGTGCAGAGATCTCAGTGTCTTTATGAGCTTATTTTTTTGTTCTCTCTTTCTGTGTGTGTGTGTGTGTGTGTGTGTGTGTGTGTGTGTGTGTGTGTGTGTGTGTGTGTGTGTGTGTTTTTCTATTGTGTGCCAGCAAACCCTTTTGGCCCCTGCACACGCCCCAGGCTGTAAGCACCGCTCTTGAACTGCTAAACAGTGGCCCTGAGTATTGCGACCAATCCACAGTACACAGATACACATGCTGAGATTATTCTCCTCCAAAGAAAGCTTCGACTTTTTATCCTCGCTGAAAAACACACTATTATGGTCAGTTTCTGCACTGCTCTGTGTTTTCTGCTGAAACACTGATCTATTATGCATCAAAATGATTAGCAGCCAATTAAATTTGATCTTCTGGAGGTTTCTGTAGAGCAGAACAGGTTACGTTTGTTGGATATTTAGGCATTACTGTTTGAATAGGACGTTGCATAATTAATGAGTTGTGCTCGTTGTGTTTATGAATTTATTGGTTTATTTCAATGTAGCACAGCTTAAGGGAAACAAACGGTGATTCACCAGTTAAACTAACTGGTTTTCTGCTCGGTCAGCTTCACCAGTAACTGGCCAGTCAGACTCTCCCAGTTAAACTAAAATATCCATTCAGCTCATGTTGATATCAGTCGTTTGTTTATTTACTGTCAGTCAGAGGAAACAAGGATCCATCCATCCATCCATCCATTCATTCATTCATCCATTCCTCCATCCATCCATCCATACATCCATCCATCCATCCATTCATTCATTCATTCATTCCTCCATCCATCCATCCATCCATACATACATCCATCCATTCCTCCATACATCCATCCATACATCAATCCATTCCTCCATCCATTCCTCCATCCATCCATCCATACATCCATCCATTCCTCCCTCCCTCCCTCCATCCTTCCATCCTTCCCTCCCTCCATCTCTCCTTCCCTCTGTCCCTCCCTCCCTCCATCCATCCTTCCATCCATCCCTCCCTCCATCTCTCCTTCCCTCTGTCCCTCCCTCCCTCCATCCTTCCATCCTTCCCTCCCTCCCTCCATCCATCCCTCCCTCTTCCTCCCTCCATCCTTCCCTCCCTCCCAGGTTTTTGTTTGAACTCTGCAGAAACATCTTGGCATAAATCCATTGTGAACTTTTATATTAATAAAACTTGTCAAATAAAACTGCATGAACAGTGAATGTGTGAGAAGCAATTGTTCTGTAGAGAATTTCCACTATTCCCAAAGACGGCAACTTAAAAAGACATTATGCGTTATGCTTCTGGGCTTTTAACCTCTCTGTCATGAAACACTCTGAATTAGGAAACTTTTACAGCCTGCTGGAAAAGTTCAAGTCAAGGTAGGCTGCAGTTACAGTCTTTCAGACACAGAATGTGCTCTGTGTTATACACGCTGTGCAAAGCTGCAATATGTGTTTCTTGTAACATACAGCTCTTTTGTTTTCTGTCAACCAAAACTAAATGTTTAGAGCTGCATTCTGTCATCATTCTGTATTTTTCCAATCTGCCCAGTAACCTCAGGAGTATATGTGATGCAGAAAGGTTTATGGTTTGTCAAAAATGTGCAGACACTTTTCATTTAGCCAAAGATTTAGAGGAAATGGCTGCACAGTGGCGCAGTTGGCAGAGCTGTTGCCTTGCAGCGAGAAGGTTCTGGGTTCGATTCCCGGCCCCGGTCTTTCTGCATGGAGTTTGCATGTTCTCCCTGTGCATGGTGGGTTTTCTCCGGGTACTCCGGTTTCCTCCCACAGTCCAAAAACATGACTGTCATGTTTAATTGGCCTCTCCAAATTGTCCCTAGGTGTGAGTGTGTGTGTGTGCATGGTTGTGTGTCTCTGTGTTGCCCTGCGACAGACTGGGGACCTGTCCAGGTGACCTGTCCAGGTGACCCCGCCTCTCGCCTGGAACGTTAGCTGGAGAGGCACCAGCACCCCTCCTGACCCCACTAAGGGACAAGGGTGTAAAGAATGGATGGATTTAGGCCTCAAAAGCCTGAAGGTGGCTTGATCCCCAGTATGAACTAATGCTGCGTTCCAGTTGGACTTTGCATTGGGAAATTCAGACTTCCCAGCCAGTCAACTGGAACGCCACAGGACCAACTCCAACTGAACCCAGTTACGACTTGAAAGGTCGACTCAATATGGCCGCTCCTCACATGAACAGTGGTGTGGTAGAAACGTGATTATTTTACAAGACACGCATGAAAGAATGCATCTAAAATCAATGTTCCATGTAGCGCCTGCAAATCTAAACTGAAGAAATTAAAAACAGGTGCTTGCTGATGGAAAGGAAATCTTGATCTAAGGACTGTTTGAAGTGAACAAATGCATATGTGAACGCCAAGACAACCAGAGACCGCTCCAAAAGCAGGAAATGGAGTACAGCGCAGGGCATTCTGGGTAAAGAAAGAAATGTGAAGTTAAATCTGACGGTTAGTCAAATTGAAGCGATTGTAGTGTATCGGGCATGCTCAGTTCATTGACACCTTTTGCTTTTTCTACCAAGTTGTTCACCTAAAGCAGGTTATGTAGGATTTGTGGTCTGAAATTCCACGTAAACTGCCTTTTTCTGTATGTTCTAACAGAGTATGGGAGATGATGTTTACTTTGTGTCTCATGATGCAAACCACGTCTGGTACTTGTGTGTGAAATTCAAAAGATTTGAGATATGTGCTGCATGTGAGATTAACCTTTTAACTCAGTCCCTCGGCTGGACTTTGTGTTGGTATCAGCAGCAGCAGCGTAAACCAGCCTCACTCTTTATATCGTTTCCTGTTGCAGAACAAGTTGTTGCCGGTGCTTTTCTTTCTCTGAGTTCTGTTGTCTGCAGCTTTCTCTCACCTGACAATCCACCCAAGGTCAGCTTTTCAGCCGGCTTGCAGGGGAATGATGCAGAAGATTATTGCCTCGATCAATAAGCTCAAAATGAAGCAAAGGGGAGTTTACTTTATTGACTTCCTAGTGTACAGTGGCAGTTTTAACATTTAATTGTCTCTCTGTATTTAGAGCGTACTCCCATTTAGTGCCTGACAGCCGTGCCACCCCAGGCCTTCCTCGTCTCGCTCGCCGCCCACTCGGGCACCATTTGAGACAGCCCCTCTTTAGCTTAATTATTAACACTGTTATGCTGCCCTGTTGTACTGTAAGACGTTTCAGAAAGCAAATAAATAAATGAATGGCTGTATTTTCATAGCGCTCCGTCTTTCTCCCTCTCCAAAGCGTGATTCTTTGCCTGTGGAGATTTTGGAGAAACTCGGGGTGTGTTTAATATCAAAGCCGTGTTCCCTCAGCTTTCAATCAACGGGGCAACAAACCCCGAGGTCCACACTCCTACAGGGGAGTGTGAGGCAAAACCGAGGAGAATCTGACTTTGTCAAACTCAATATTCCTCCATAATGTACTAGGCCTCTCTGGCGCATGCTTGATCAATTTCATTTATTCATCTGCCGGGCAGCGCTATCCCTCTTGTTTTTCTACATCCATTTCATCATCCTCTTCTCCTCCCTCTTTTTTCCTCTTCTTCTCCTCCCTTCTCAGACCCTGGCCAGTGAAATACTTTTAGACGTTCAAGAGGTCAAACAGCAGCTGATGAGCAGGAGGAGGCAGAGGCAGGCCAGCTCTGTGGCGGAGAAGAGCAGCCTCTCAGCCAAGTCCATGATCAAAGCCAAGTCCATCGCTGCCTCCATCCTCAATATGTCAGAGAATGATCTGGCAGATATAATGGAAACGGATCAGGTAAGGCCGAAGGACAGCATTTTATTCTGACTTCAGGAGGATCTATATCTTGTTTAGAAAAACCTACAGAGCTCCCGACACATGACAGAGTTTTCCTGCTATAAAATTTGGAAAGTTTTTGGTTGTCGTTCGCGCCTATAACCTGAAAAAATACCGTACCATCAACGTCGATGTGATGCATGCCGTGACCTCAGGAAACTCCAAAATTAACTCCTGACTTCAAGGGTGAAAAGGGAGAAAAGTCAACACTTAAAAACAATGTGGACTCACTACTCTGAGGATGTTCAGCGAGTTACTTAGTTTCTTATGTCACAGAAATGATGCAAATCATGAGGTTGATGACTTTGTAAAACATACCTAAAGAGTGTAACAGGACTCGTGTCTGCACATCCATAAAAGATCTTTAATTTATTTATCTAAAATTGAGGCCTTAAAATGTCTTTAATTCATTTAAAAACATCTAAGTTGTCCATAAATACGTCAATGACAGGTCTTAAATATTTATTTTGTCAGTCAGAAGTTTGAGTTGCAGTCAGAAACTTTACTTCATTCTGTGACTTTCGGCGGTTTTGGCTACTGCTAACCAGCTGCTAACATAGCCTTGTTAGCTAGCTAGCTTTTTCGCGTCCAAGTGCAGATTTATATTTGCCATTGGATCACTTCTTTTGCCAACTCATGTGACTGTTGTTGCCAAACCCATTCATTTAAAAAAAGCTGGGCTCTGCGGGGGTTAAGACTGTGGAGAGACATGTGCACCATGAGAAGCACAAAGCTGCTGCCAAGAGCCCAAAACGTCTCCAGAAATGTCACAGTTTGGATCCCTTGGTGGCTAAAGCTGCTGCTTCCCTATCAGTGATCTGAGAACGACACAAACTCAGAGGTTTGGTGGATTTAAACACCAGTTTGACTTTCTGAAATTTTATTTCAGAAAGTTGTGACTTTGGAGGGAAATATAATTGAGAATGAGGAGAAAAGGGGAACGAGGAGCAGAGCCACAGACACGGCTATTATGGCAAGCAGAAGAAAATATTAAAATGAATGGTAACTAATGTCTTCAGCTAAGTAAGAATGTGACAAGAGCTACAATTAATCTCAGAGTATAATTTCTTCCTCCATAACTTGGCATATAGTGGCTGTATATGTACATATGTATTTACATGTATATACATATTTCTTCATTTAAGTCCTTGAAATGAATAAGTAAACCCAACGAAATGAGCTTTTTATATTTATTTTGTTTATATGGTATTTTTTATTTGATGGAGTGTTTATTAATCATTTATTAACATATATATTTATTTTTTTTTCAATGAAATAACTTCATGTTTGGTACAATCCCAAATTACACATGTAACGACTGAACAGACATGTACAGGAACTACAGCGGCGGACATTTTCTTGGTCCAAGGTCCAAACTCTGTTTGCTGATGATGGACGTTAACACACCTGACTCGGCAAACGCCGTTCAAACTTATTCTTCAGAACAGGCAGATAAATTCAGTTAGACGTCCGGCAAACACCCCGAACTTCAGTCCGACTGGAAATTTGAGGTGTAATTTTTGTAAACAAAAAGGTGAGTGACGAGTCCAGATCCTGGATCCTGTCAGCCGAAGTACGAAAACGCTGGAAACAGGTTGATGAAGAATATTGTTTTTTTATTGTTGAAGTCTTCCTGGGGTTGAAGCTGTCAGAAAAACCAGAGGAGTTGCAACAACATTGATGTTTTTTGTTTCACCATTTCATGTCTTTCTTATACTTTTTTCCAATATCTACTATTAATTCCAACAGTATCTTTTCTTTCTTAAGGATGTTTTGCAAAAACTGAACACTCAAGCTCTTCTAGTAGTGATTTATTTGTCAGTAGTGCCTCTTCCAGTAATGTCTGCTTTTGTCTGAGCTTTGTTGATGTTGGTGAGATGTACAAAACGCACCGATGAGGTCCTGAGTTCAGGTAACACGGAGAAAGGTCCGGCGCCGTGTTTACGGCTGTTTGATTTCAATCTGAAAACTCATTCCAAGTTTTCACAAAGTGCAGCTCTGCTCCTGGCATCAAAGCCGTCACCGAGCTGAAGCTCCTGTTATTGACTGCTGGACGCTTGCAGAAGTGTTTCCAACTGTTTTCCAACTTGGTGAGTTCCTCTCTCCACCATAGATCATTCGCAACAAAGTCATCAATTAACAGCCGTGTTACAATCAGCCCAGGATCTCTGGGGACTTCCCCTCATCTATCACTAGATTAGAAGGAGCTCACCAGGCACTTACTCACACTTGAAACCAATTTGGAGCCGTTGCCGAGCGGCTCCACCCCTGTATGACAGAGAACAGGTTGAGACCAAGTTTCTCTCATCGGTTCTGGTCAGAAGTTTACATACGCTCGTCATTAGGGCTGCACATTGTGCCGCGAATATATCTGCATATTTATATCACAAGGGACTGTTTGGAGTAGAATAATATATTCCAAGTGTTATGAACTTGCATTTTTCTTGCAAACACTGCAAAAACACATAATCATACAAAGTAATTCTGGTCTAGTTTCTATGGCAAATATCTCAGTACACTAGAAATAAGGGGAAACCAACTGGAGAGTAACTTTTCAGCAAGAAACATGAGCTTGTTTTAAGTCAATAATTTCTTAATATTGATGAAGAAGTGTTTGTTCCTTTAGCAGATTGTTTCACTTATAACAAGACATTTTTCCCATGTTGTAAGTGAAATAATCTGGCAATAGTCCTTGTACTGCTTGATCGACTTAAAACAAGCTAGTTTTTGTCACTGAAAAGTTCCTTGTAAGTTAGTTTTCTCTTATTTCAAGTGTACTGAGGTAGAAACTTTAAAATTCTCCCTGGACTTTGACAGTTTTTGGCAAAACCCTGTAATCCTGGAATAATCTACAAAATGTTCTCGAAGTAAAAATACTCGCAGCCATGACTGATGTGCACAACTAGAATAAAACTCCTTCTTTCCATCAGACTCTACAGTGAACTGACTACATGTTTACATTTGCACTGCTACCAATAATCTGCTACTCAATTCTTATTTGCACTATTTATTGTATAAAATTGATATTTATTTACTACGTTTATCCTGTTATTGGTACTTATAGATGATATGTTGATATATTTATAAGGCTGGTTTACATTTCACACTTTTCTTTACATTTTTAAGTGGCTTTTAAAGTAAGTTTTTCATTGTAAATTGTTTCTACGTGACAAATATCTAACTTTTAAAAGTATTATAAAACAGGCAGTGAAGGAGGAATGTCATTGTTTTACTTTGGAGGTTTGTGTTTGTCTTTTTTTATTTATTTATTATCAATTATTTCACTAATTTGTGTAATTCTGATTTGTGTTGCCTAATTCTTATTTCAACTTCCTGGTTAAATAATAATGAAATAATATTTTTTAAAGTAAGAATTTGGTTCCCAGGCCTAAATGAAGGATTGGTTTTCTCTAAACTACACAGGGTCAAAATTATCCGTTCTGGTTTAATATCTATGTACAGCCCATCGAATATATGCCGTCATATTTGTAAGCACATGTTGATGTTTTACTGTTTGCTGGAGTCTGAATTCAGTGAGAATAGATTCACTTTAATCAGCTTCCAGAAGAATCACTTTTCTCGTGTCTAAAATCTGATAACAGATTTTTTATCTTTAAATTATAATCCTTGATTCTGATCAGAGTTTGTAGTTTACTTGGTTTACTGTACAGAACAAAGGGAACAAAATTACTGCTCTGTCAGTCCTTTTTTTGTGTGTTAAATCCTCAATAAACCGTTATTTTTTATGTTTTTTGTTCATCTTTAGTCATAAGTTAAGTTTTATAAGCACATTTGTTTTTAAATCTGTCTTTTTGTCTTTGCTGCAGAGGATTAGTGTTGGTATGTTGGTTCAGTGTAGAAGTTAAAAGTTTGTCATTAGATTATTCCTGAAGAGTTAAACTCATCAGCTGATGACACTAAAGCCGCCTCTCTAAACCAAAGTGTTGATGGGACGTAGCTGCATGCATGCAGAGGATGTGTGTGCTGAGAAATACCTGCTCCGCTCATATTTACCCTCTTACATCATGCTGCTCTCCTGGTGTTTTGTTTTTTTCTGCCTCTGTCCGTTCCACGGTGTGCAACGCAGCGCAGACCTGAGCGGCTGCAGGCTCCCTGGTAACTTGTTGTGGAGTTAATGATCCAGATGTAATAAGGCTCTAATTGCCAGACCAGTTTGTTTCTACACCATAATGTTAGAGGAAGGGTTAGTTATTTGTTATATGTCTTCCAAGGATGGACGCACATTTACTGAGATTTTCAGTCACAAACGACCTGCTTTGTCTCAGTTTTTGTTTTTAGTGCAGCACTTTTCTACAAGATCAAAAGAAATTTACTCAAGTAAATTTAAGGTTATGTGTTTTCTGGTTTCGGTTTGGTTTTATAATCTGAAACGGTAAACAAGCTGCAACAAAAAGCTTCTGAACCTCCCCAGGTTCCAGTGTGGCTGTGTGAAAACAACCCTGATCCAAGGACTCTGTTCAGTGGCAGATGTCTGGAGCAATAAACACGCAGGTAAAAACGTCTCACTGCCAGGTCCAAAAGAAAACCCTCGCAGCTTCTGTGTCCAAACCCTGGGAAGTCAGCTGTATCAGGAGAGTCATGCAGCTGTTTGATAAAGTAAATACAGCGGCCATAGATTATACACCGGGAGGAAACTGGTAGAGCTCAGTCCAGAGCCAAGGGAAATGTCCCATTAGGCATTTTTGAAAGATTGTAATCATCAAAGTTTTATGGGTTCTTCCTTTTTCTTTCTCCCAACTTGCTTCCAAGTTTCAGAAATGCTGGCTTTTGCATAACGCTGCAGACAGACAGAGTCCTAAACCACGGAGGTGAAATGATACCGACTGGATATCAGAATCAGAGACACCGGAGTGATCCACTTACTCCCATCAAAAAGAGTTAAAATATTACAAAAATGTAAATAATAGTCAAATTATGAATAGTTTAAATATGACATGTAAATAAAATAAAAAGGAATGTCTATGGAAATATGTGTTTTTAAATGAGTGTAGTTAAAGACAGTTGGGCGTTGTATGCTCTGATCCCAAATGCAGGAATGACTTTCTGACTCTTTAAGGGATTCTCAACCAGCTGAGCATGTTGGCCTAGATATATTGTAGTTTTCCTATTACATTAACCCAAGTCATTTGTGATATGTAAAAACTCACAATTACTTCAAAAATTTTAAATTCTGTTTCTTTTATTTTTCGCCAACGGACTTTGCCATTTTTTCAGTGCATGCTGTAGCGATGGTTACAGTGGACTCAAGCCTGCAACCAAAACACAGGACCTGAAGGTCATGGAGCCTGACAAGCCCACAAATCAAACTCCACATTTTCATTTGTTGTTATTCATGAAAGATCTGTGGAAACAAACCAACCTGATCGGATTGTGTCCTGCTGCTCATTATGTTAGCTGGAGCTAACACGACCAGGAGGAGCTAACACAAAATCAAAACGGACTGGAAGATGTTTAAAGTGATGGTGAATAATCTTTAAGTGTTTGAAACAAACTATTCCAATATATTTGTGAATGTTTTGATCCTGCTGCTAAAAGTAAACCGTTTGAGTTAGAAACTGGAGTTCTTTACAGCTTATTGTCGGATTGGCGTTTCCAAGCAGCAGCAGCACAAACACCAGCTGTTTGGTCCAACTCTCTCCTCTTCTTCTGTTTGTTCACCATCAGCTTCATTTTCCTTAATTTCTGCATTGTTGAAGCTCTGATTGAAACTGAAAGGGCCAAACGTTACAGCGACGTCAGTGTGACTGTACTTAATTTATATTGCTTAAAACGGCTTACAGTATTTTTTCAGTTGTTTTTGCATCTGAAATAAATGTTTCTCAGATTTTATTATTACAACTAATTGTGGATTCCTTTCATGTATGTTTATCAGCTGGTCAGCTTATGTAGGGAAAAACTTTCAAGTTTAACTTTGTGTTGTTTTGTATGAATTGAAAAGTTTTAAATAAATGTGTTTTGCACCGACTGTTCTTCAGCCATTTCAAACCTTAAAATGTAATATAGTTGTCACAACAGCTTCAGCAGCGACACTGGAGGTTTGAAGTTAACAGTTTCTGCATAAATGCTAAGTTGTGCATGTGTGCAGTTACTTTTCACATTGTTTATTGGCCGTAACAAGGAGAGCTTTGTTTAAAGTTGCTCAGTATGCAGATGCATTGCTTCAAGGTCCTCTGTTGTGTGAAGCTACAGTTCTGCCTGTAGACATAAAACCCTGAAAGGTTGACGTAAGATTCTGTGGTAATTTGCGTCATCGAACAACACTCCTTCATACCTTCTTTCCCATCAAGGCCTGTAGTGCAACAGCAAAATGTACATTTTTCTGTCTCCCGTCAGTAAAAATAAGTCTCTTTGCTGTTGTGCTTCCAGAGGTCGGCCACCTGCACAAAGACGTCCGGAGACCAGGTCTGGTTGGACCACCTGAACTTCATCCTCCAGCAGAAGGTCAGCAATAGTTACCTGTTCTACTGGGTCAAACACGTCTGCATAGTGAGCAGAGCTGGAACCAGGTGTTGACTTGTGCTATGACAAAAGACACATCAGTATTTGTTTTCAGTCGTTACGTTTCCATTACAAATCTGCACAAAACTTTGTTGATATTCCACTCATGTCGATAAAACACAATTTTGCAATTGTGGCGTTTCCATCAAATAAGAAATGCACTTGAAAATAAGTTTTTAAATAAGTTACTAAGTCAGCTACTGTCTGACATTGAATTATTCTGAATGCTTGTGTCAGTTTGTGACGGCGACTCCAGACTCTGTTCTTTTGTTACTCATTTGGTGATATGGTTACCATCACTGCCCATTTTAAGACCCATTTATGGCCAAACTTTAACTTCTCTGACTCATGTTTTTAGATTTTGCTACAATATTTCCACTTAATGTTTCATCCTCATGATGCCAGTGATTTTATGAAGTGCACCAGTCCCTCCTGCAGCAAACCATCCTCACATCATGATGCTGCCACCCTCGTACATCACAGTTTGTATGATGATCATTACAACCAAACACTTAAATTTTAGTTTTAGACCACAGGGTACATGTCCAAATGTTTGAGTCTTCATGTTTGAATGACTTTGCAAACTGCAAACTGGCTTCTTTTTGTTTGTTTGTTTCTTTTGGAGTGATGGTTTCTTCGTTTCTGAGTGGCCTTTCAATCCAAAATGGTTGTTTTGTTTTTAAAAGTGTCATTTTCTTTTTAAAATAAATATAATTGGCTGTTAGAACCAAATCCCTGCAGAAACCTGAACTGACTACCAGATGATGATGATGAGAGCTTTGAAAGATGCAGAAGGTCCAATATTCCACTTCTGGACTGCAGAGCTGAGAAAATAATCCCCCACAGTCTATTAAATGAGACTGAAACTCATAATGAGAAGCGAGCGGATCCTTGGGATTATATTCTCTACAGCGTAGCTAAAATGTTCTGATCAATGCGAGGACCTCCTGCGGGATTGACACGAAAATTAGGACAGAGGTGGTCTTGATCTGTTTACTGGAAATCTATGTGTGGACATGAACTCCCTGGTGGGACGGTGTGCGGACATCCAGCGGTACGCTCTGAAAAAAACATCTAACATGATATTTTGGAGGATTTTTAACCTTTTTTTTTCTTCTGATTGTTGCTGCAGATAATTTTTTGTTTCTTGTGCAAATTGTTTTATGATTATTTTAATTGTGAATTAGATGTATTTGATTAACAGGACAGTGCATATTTATCAGAATGAATACATCCTGTAAATACGCTACATTTAGGCAAAGAGGATCATTTTCGTCTGTAGCGGATTGATGGAAAGGACTAAAAACTAATACAGTTAACATGCAGAAGAAAATAAACAAGCTTTCATTTGTCACAGATTTTAATACATATCTAAAAGCAGTGTGATTTAGATTAAATATAATAGAAACAACAACATCTGCAAGAAAAATGCATGTAAAAACATTAATTATTTAAAAAATGATTTCAGGAAACAATTCAAAGTTGTAATATTTCTTGGTCCTAATGACCAAGCTGACCAAAATACATTCTCCTAAATGGTATCTTACAGTCTCTCCTACTTACTGCTCATGTAGTTTTAATTGTCCATGTAGTTGGACAGACTCAGTTATCATTTCAATATCTGACTCAGGATTATCTATAAGTTTGCATTGAATGTTTATTAAAACATTGACTTTTGCCTGAAGACTTTTGTTTTACAAATAATTTTAACTCTTTGGAGTTTCAAAGCTTTTATCTGAAGATGTTTGCATTTCTATAAATGTGCTCTCAGGTTTGTAAATATCCTGCTTTGTCAGTGTTGAATGGAGAAAAAAAAATAAAAAAATTAGGGCAGCAGGTTCACGCAAATCGAGTAAATAGAAGCAGAATTTGAGTTCCCACCCCGGTGATCCTGCTCCAGGCTCGAAAACAATGATTCAAAAGATGAAACAAAGACGGGCGAGTGCATCCTCACCGCTGGAGCCTTTGTGTGCTCACAGCCACTCATCTGTGAGTGCTCTCTGCTGGAGCTTTGCTTGAGCACTGTCAACGTCTGCTCGCTGTGATACGCGTATGATTGAGAGCGTCGAGGAGTGTGTGTGTGTGTGTGTGTGTGTGTGTGTGTGTCCATGTCAGCAGCTGCTGCAGGCACTCATGCGTCGCCTCCGCACCACGACACACAGCAGACACTGTTCTCTTGTTCCCCAGATCTTCTCCTGACCTTTCCACCTCCCACACACACACACTAACACACACACTCACACACACACACACTCTGAATCCATGTTTTTCCCTTCTAGCTGGACAGCTCTCAGTCCCTGCTCTGTCTCTCTCCGCCGTCCTCTGTCCCGCGCTCCTCTCTCTCCCTCCCTCTCTCTCTGGCTCAGACCCCGAGGCAGCTTGTTAGTGGGGAACTAAATATTGATTTGGCGGGCCTGTCGATGCCGGGAGAATGAGCTAGTGTCCACCAGAGACCTCGGCACCGGCAGCCTGCTATCGACGTTTTCCGTGGGCAGAACAGGGGCGGTGGAGGAGCGGGGTGGGGGGTGGAGATGGTGTGCAGAGTGGAGGAGGAAGAGGAGGAGGAAGAGGAGAGTATGACAAGGCTGAGACTTGCCCCCAGGTCCCTGCAGGGACCGCTGGGACCGCTGCAGTCATCCCCCCTTCACCGAATCAGACTTTTTCTATCCCCTTTCAAGTCCATCTTCTTCTGTTTTTTATTTATTTATTTCTCTAAATTGTTATTCTGCCTATATTTTCATTTTATCTCACTCTGTGTGGGCTGGTTTTTTTAATTGTAATTTCATATGTGGACATGAGACTGTCCTGACCGTTTCGGGGGACATAAATCATCATCATGTTTCCTTTAATATTTGAGACGTCTAATTAATCAGATCCAGGTCTTTACTCAAAGTTACGATAACAAATTTTCATGGACGATAAATTATCCCAGAAGATATTGCGATAAATGATAATATTGTTGTTTTGAGACCATTTTCAACTGATATAATGCAAGAAAACATTCTAAGATCAGTAAGCTTTAAATTCTAATGAACATTTAACACTGGAAAACATTTTAATTATTCAAAAACAAATAAAATGAATTATGAAGTCTCTGGAAACAAAATTCTCCTTAAAAAAAGGTTTAATAGAGACGAAAACACCAGACTGAAAACTTTTATCCAGTTTATTGTAGAAAGAGAGAAAAGAGAAAAAATGGGCATATCATTCAAATGGAAATGATTGAACTCATTTTAATATATCATGCGATTTATTGATTTATTGCTTATGGCGACAGGCCTTTTCGTACTGGTGCTTGAAGTCCTTGAAAATGCTTGAACTTCAGTTTTCAGGGTATGGAAAGTGCTTGATTTCTGTAGAAACTCTTTGAAAATGCTTGATATTCAAACTGCACAGTTTTGCAATAAAACAAAATATCGTTCTTGATTAAAAACCTAAAATGGGAAATAAAATTACAGTTGTAACCCAATATTTTCATACAGCTTATAAAAGACACTTTTTTTTCATTGCCTAAAGTAAAATTAGACTAAACTTGTTTGAGGTCTGTTAGAAATATCAAAAATATTTATATTTGCTAAATGCCAGAAAACTTAGTGAGAATTTATTTAGTTTTGCATATTGTGTTAATTTGATCTAGAATGTCATTTACCTTAACAGGGTTTCCTTTGATTCTTTCAGTTTAATGAATATTTATTATTCCTAATGGAATAATTAATATTCATCATTAAGTCACACAGTCAGTGACTTAATGATCTGCTTACATTTTACACGTTAAAGGTTATTGACATTGCAGGACTTTTTTGTTGGTGTTTTGTTCTCAGACCAGTCAGGTGGAAAGACTGCGGGAGAGAAATGTCAAAACTTAAACTATGTTTCAGTTTACCTTTAGATTTATCTTATGTATTTTAACTCATATGCAGCTTCATTACATAAAGTCTGATACATTTAATTTGTTTATCTTTGATCATTTTGATAAATATGGCTTAAAGGTAAATACAACTAAAAATGTCATAAAAGTTCAATAAACTAAGTGTTTTCTAATACAGAAATGTAATATTATGGAAAGGCTGCTGACTTAATGGGTGCCAAGCAGGAACCATTAAAGGTAATTGGTGAAGAAACTGGCTGTTCATAAAGTTCTTCATCCATCCATATCAATGGAAAGTTTAGTGGAAGGAAAACTGTGGTAGAAAAAAAAGGTTAGCCTCCAGAGGATTGTGAAGCAAAGCAAGTTCAAGGGTTTGGTGTCGATTCACAAAGTGCTGACTTCATCTGCTGGAGTCACCACACACAGACGCATCGAGGACACGGACGACAGAGAAGAAGTGATTTCTCCAAAAGCAACGTGAAAAGTCTGAATTTATTATGCAAATTCACTCAAAATTTACATTCAGAGGCAAAAAAATGAGAAGATTGCAAACCTGAGAACATCATCCCAACTGTGGTTACATGGATGGCAGCATCATGTTGTCCAGCAGTAGGAAGGACAGGTGCACTTCTCATAAGGAAACAACAATATATGAAAATATATAACATCCTAGGACCTAAGACAGGGTGATGCCTTTCACACAAATTGGTCCTCGAAGAGCAAAGCAGAGCTGAAAAAGTGTGTTGGTAAAGCAACCTGCAAACCTGACCCAGTTGCACCGGTTCTGTCTGGAGGAATGGGCCAGAACTCCAGCAAACTGTTGTGAAAACCTCATGGAAACAAACCTAAACTTTTCACCAGAGCCAAACAGTTTAAAAGGCAAATTCATAAGATGGAAAGGAACTGCAAATATTCTCTTGTATTTTTCTGGCATTTAGCAAACAGAAGTAAATGTGTTGATCCTAACTGACCCAACACAGGAAGTGTTGGTCTAGTTTAATGTCAGATACAGTGTATGTACATTTCTGGTATAAACTCTAAATGCAAACAAAAGTCAAAAAAGATCTTCATAAATCAGTCAATTAAATTGAAATGGAAGAAAACTTCAAAAAGGAAAATCTTGAAATTAATTCTGGAGAAACATCTGGAAAATAGGAGGAGCCTTGAAAACAAGCTTTTATGGTTTACTGTCTCTGTTTAGGCAAAACAAAACATAGTCACAACATTGTGATTGTTTTTTTGTTTTTCGCTCCCCATTAGCCTACCTCCAGTTCCAGAACCAGTGCTGTCACTGGTTCTTTGCTTAGCCCCAGTTTAGCCTGAAACTGGTTTAAAAAATCCTTCAGAGGACGTTCCTTTTCCCACTATGCTTCTCCGCTCTCTGTCACAGCTTATGAGAAGCTCAACAAGCAGAACCTGGGGAAGTTGACTGGTCCGGGCTGTCACCTTCGCTGTGACACTAATAACACACTTTCCTAACAGGAATATGATCATACCCAGAGGTGCACTCACACACTTGTTCAGATGAAAAGACACAGACAGAAATAGACTCTGTGAAAGGAAAGATGAGGGATCCATGTCCCTAACTGGCTGGCCTGTCACTGAAACAGGATGAGAGCGCGCGTGTGTGTGTCTGTGTGTGTGTGTGTGTGTGTGTGTGTGTGTGTGCCTATATATTTGCGCAAACTCACAGCAGCCTCATCTTGTCACTGTCAGTATCTAATGGAGCTGCCAGGGGGACAGCACTTTATTATCTCAGTGGCCCTGTCAATAGCAAACCCATCAGTCACTGTGTGTGTGTGTGTGTCTGCCAGTGCAGAAAAAACTCCAGAGAGGAGAACCGGTGTGTGTGCAGGTTATTGTTCACAATCACTGTCAGCCACTGCCACTTGTCAAAATAACATATTCTGCGATCAGACTTTAATTACTGGTTTAAACCTTTGATGTGAACTGATCTTTGTTAAAAAATGAATATGTTTTAATCTTGAACATGAAAACAGCTCCACTCAGTAGATAGTAATTTATCTACATTGATTGTTTGTCATTTTGATTCTCTACTGAAAAAAATTAGAATTAATGACTTCTTGAGTGTAAACTGTGACATCATCCAAATCCCTTCTCTCATTGGTTGATCAGACCTTGCGACGCCTCCTCCTCCAAATGTTGCCAACTCCAGAGTTTTGGTACCAGAGCTGTTGTAAATGATTATTTTAATAACTAAGTAACCTGTTGATTATTCTGATGATTAATCCAGTAACTAAATTTAAAAAATGACCTTGTTCTCTAGTAGCTGCAGAAAATGCTAGTAAAAAAACTTTTTTCGGTAACACTTTATTTGAAGGGGGTTGAATAAGACTGTCATGTCTTTTTCATAAACATGACATAACACCTGTCATGAACATGAATAAGCCTTCATGAATATTTATGACTGTTGTCATAAAGCGTCATTCGGTAAATTATGACACTTTTAATACAAAGTTGACATTATTCCAAATGTCTTTGTTGTGACAACTTGACATTAACCAATAAATCATTACTGATATAAATTTGTTATAAACGTATTACTGATTTCACTTTAAAAAATAGGTAACTTTGTTATTAAAGGTAAAGTTTAAACAGTAATGATTTATTGGTTAATGTCAAGTTGTCATAACAAAGACATTTTGAATAATGTCAGCTTTGTATTAAAAGTGTCATAATTTACCGAATGACGCTTTATGACAACAGTCATAAATATTCATGATGGCTTATTCATGTTTATGACAGGTGTTATGACATGTTTATGACAGTGTCATGACAGTCTTATTCAAGCCCATTCAAATAGTGTTACCCTTTTTTTTAATGAGTAAACTTGTTACTGCTTAAAAGTCAAATATAAAAACAATGCAAAATTATTTTTACTATCAAGTTTGAAGTAAAAAAAAAAACATATTTCTTAGAAATAAAACATTTTACCTTAACTTTTAAAAATTAAGAAGCAGACTTAAACTGAGCCAATAGTAAACATTGTTGCCTTTTATATTTCAGTTTAGTTTTTAGGATGTTTTCACACTTGATAGTTTGGTCGACTCGGTTTGATTGGGAACCAAAGTTGCAACATTTGTTACATGTTCAGCTGCTGTGGTTCACTTTCACACTGCACTGTGTCAAATAACCCAAACAAATTGAAAAACCTGTTATTCTCCTCTCTACTGAAGGAAATTACATAGAAACCTCTGAAGAAGACTCTGAGTGCAACTTTCTAAAAATGAAGTAGGTCAGACTGTAGTGGTTGTAGGATTTCCCTGTTGTCTTTGGTAAAAGACCATGAGCCGTTTCTCCCACTACCACAAGACACACATGTTTGCTTTGGTTGTATTTACCCAGAATGCCCTGCGCTGCAGTCCACTTCCTGCTTTTGGAGTTCACACCTGCATTCAACTGAACTAATACCGAGGTTTATAAGCAGGTCAGAGTTCGCCTTTTTGGGCCACATCAGAGTCTCTCCTTCCTAAATGACCCAGACTTTCTAGAGTTGGATTAAAGCGGACCAAACAGTTAATGCACCTTTAGTTTCCGATCACCAATCACGATTTGCTGAGTGTAAAAACGCCCGGTTCCAGTCACCACCTGTCAATTTCTCTGTACATCTCTGCTACCAACCCGAGTGCTGCCCCGCCCCGGCCCGCCCTCCCGCTGCTTCCCCACATGTCCACTCAAAACGAAATGAAACATTACACTCATTTCTTCTTCCCTCACCTCCGCCGTTGGGTTAATGAAATCAAAGCCAATGCCTCTGCAGAGAGGGCCACCGTGTGCAGCGCTGCCGTAGCAGGATCAGGGGACAGCGCTGCCTAATAACCCAGAGCAGGCCGGGGGGGGCACTGCGTGGCTCCACCGCAGCCCACCATGAATAAGGCCAGCGCTGAAGATGGAGTGTCCATGTGGGCCGCGGGATCCAGGCATCGGCCGAGGAAGCATCGATTTAATTGCCTTTGGTTTATTTGTGGAGTCCTAATTATTGACTGGAGGTAGAATTTAATGGGCCGGGTCTTTATGAAGACAGGGAAATGACTGGCTTCTGCTGCTGGCCAATAATGAGCAGGACAACACACACACACACACACACACACACACACTCCCTCAAGATAATTTTTCACACTCATTTTGCACGCACATGCCTATCTCGAGCCTCATGACAGCATAATAACATTTAAAAAGTCATTGAGTGTGTTGATTCCTTTATGAGAGGACAGTGGTTTGTTTTAGTGGTGCAGGGTGGCGCTGAGGGCCTGCTAATATTTACCCCACAATCACACCCCGGGGAGGCGTACAGGCATCACTTCTTATCAGCCTCCCAGCCATAACAAGCAGGTGGACCTTACATTAAGAGCCTGGCAGAGACAGCCCACTCCAATCTGCTCGCTCTTGTTATAAAACATCAAAGGCGTTTATTGATGGTGTGAAGGGCTGAAATGATTCCTGTAATTTCAACTCTCTGCTGCTGCTGCTCTCTTAATGACCGCTAAACAGTAAACAGGGCTGAATGGCCGACTGTATTCACGTTGTCTCTCTGGAAAGCTTCTCGGATGTTCCCGGGGATTTAGCGTTCGCCGTTTTCTCGGCACTCTTTGCAACGCGCGGGGAAACTTTTCTTCTGTTGTTGTTGGTGCTTTGAGGCTCATATTGTGCTGCGTGGCTCATTATGTCGCCGTAATGACAGAGTGCTCAACTCCTCTCTGAAGGAAAGTGACTAATTAAGCCTCATTTAATGATTGAGCTAATTAAATCAGCCACTCCTTTTATCTCTCCGAGTACGTTCGTATGTGTGCGGAGGGGACCCGAGTCGAGTCTTTGTACTGTAAATATGTCACTGGATCAGAGGCGGAGACTCGGTAAGGAGGCTCCCCAGAGAGCGGCGTCTGTGTTCGCTTCACAGTTTTGGGCTTTTTTTTCCAGCTTAAATGTGAAAATAAGTTGACAGCTGCAGCTTGTTACTCATTAAACAGGTTGTGATGAAGGCAAAGCTGTTTTATCGTTTGTGTGGCCTCACAGCTGCACAGATTACTTATTTCAATAGCAAACTATGGAAGCCTGGTCCTGCCAAAACTGGGATGATCAATTTTGGTTTCATGGAAGCTTCCTTTTAAACTTCTCTGGAATTTGGGGTCAAAGTTCAGGTGTTATTTGGGTTTTTGAGATGCTGATCTACCTATTCTAAATCTCAGATGTAATAATTCCACAGTCTGGACCAGTAATATCAGAATTATGTTCTTTCTGACATCATGCAGATCAAATCTTGGTAATTTCCTAAAAGTGTCAACATTTTTGATCTTGCATGTGAAAGCTGCGCAGCTTGTTTCACTGTGCAGCTCCGGAGTCCTGAAGTCTTCTTAGAGGTTGCATCTCTTTTGTATGGATATCGCCTCTCCTCGTTTTTTTCTCCGTCGTGGCTGAACTCGCCTCCTTTCCTCACCTAATGAGCAGGAACCTGAAACAAAGACCCGGTGCTGTTCTCTGTTTAATCTTGGCTTTATTTAGGTCAGATCCCTAACAAATACCATGTTGCACATTGAAATGATGTTTCCAAACAACGTATCAAGAAAATGAGAGATTTTTAATTACAGTATTTGTGGCCCCAGGTGTCCAATTCCCTTTCATATCCGTCCCTGGTGGCCTAAAGGGGAGAGAAACAGAGGGATGTGCCGTGCTGCTGGGGAAGGTAATTATGAAGAAGAGCAGGAGAATAGGCTTGTCGGCGCTTTCGTGATTTTCTTACCTGAGCCCCTCTTTGCTAATGTGACATATTCATTATTGGAGATAATCAAATGCAAGGCTTTTTACTGTGATGCCTTTGTGCTTTTTTTAATCTGCTTATGCTGTTATTGTTGTTATTCCCCAGTTTAATAAATTTGATTTTCAAACAAAAGTGAGAGGACTAAAGATCAAAGAGCTGCTTTCCACCCCTCTGTGATAAAACTACAGTAAGTACTTTCTTACCTTGACTAGTGGCCTAGATTGGAGACCGCTCTCCAACGGGGGACTCTTACTTACTGCAGGTGTCCTTTGGCACTTCAAACACATTTTTATGAATCTGCTGGTTGGGTTAAAGCATTCTGCATCAAAATATATTAAACACAGAATTAGGAGTGGGAGAAATGGACTTAAAATGATGTCCTATGGTTTTATTGTGACGTTGGTAAAAGTGACGATAACTATTTATTCTTTTTTAGGCAACTTTTTTCTTTTTAAGTTTATTTTTATACCACATTTCAGCAGCAAGCAGAGGTGGGCAGAGCGCCCAAAAATGTACTCAAGTAAGACTAAAAGATAGGCGTCCAAGAAATGACTCAAGTCAGAGTAAAAGAGTCTACCCAAGTCCTGAGTAACTGATCAAATTATCAATAATTTAACATTTAAAAATTACATAATCAGATGGAACAAAATGCAAACTTAAATGGAAATGTTGGTATTTTAAAGACAAAAAGGACAATAATTAATATAAACGTCATAAAATAAAATCAGACAAAACATTTTTCCAAATCAGTGTCTTTCAGAATAAAACTTATGAACTTTAAAACTAAACCTGCAGGAGTGTTTCTGGAGACATTTGGCTTAAAACAAGCTTGTTCTTCAGTCAGTGAAATTACTCACAGTCGGCCAAATATCTAGAAATTTTACTCAAGCAAGAGTAGAGATACTTCAGAATAAAGTTTCTCAAGAAAAATAAAAAGTACAGCTCAGTAAAATTTACCTACGAGATTTTTTTCAAGTAGGTGTAACCGAGTAAATATATCTAGTTACTATCCAACGCTGGCAACAAGTCCGTTCAGACTGCTACAGATCGTAAAAAAAAGTAAAAAGTCATAAAAGGAACGGTGACAAACATTGAGGCCAGTGCTGTCATCAAAATCAGTACATATCAAATATGTTGTTCCCTTTATTAAGGTTCAAAAGCAACTCCACACAGCGTGTCGCAGGGGTGCCCAATACGTCGATCGAGGAAGGTTTTGAGTCGATCTCGGCAGGTGGCAAACTGAACGCCGCCAGGACGCTGAGGCCAGCACCTCCTCTTCTGACAGGCTTATCAAAAATATTCACTAAGATCCTAAACGTTTGTAGCTTCATTAAAAAAGAATAACTATAAAAAGTCAACGAAACATGTTAAAATTAATAATCTCAGTAATTATTGTTTCAACAAGGTGTTGCCCAATTCAGTGCATTTCGGTTCCATTAACAAAAAAAGAGGAAAAAAGGCGACTCAAAGACCGACTGAGAGCAGAGCAGGAGTTTAAATGAGCTGCTCAGCCACAGCTGTGTCCATGAGAGGCTTATTAATGATCGAGGAATAAATATCAAGCCTTGAAACCTGATATCATAACGGACTGAATGTTGTGTTTTTAACGTAATCTCTGCTCGGCTTGCGGGGCGCAGGCGGTTGCCCCGGCAACGGGTGGCTTAAACAACAAAGAGACAGAGAGTAAAAAGGTAGGAGTGGTTTAGAGTTGATCGTCTGTTCGGGTTGTTTTACCTTTGTTTACCTTTGTTTACCTTTGCTGTGGCTCATCACACCTGCTGTAGTTTCTGAACATTCAATAAACGACAAACTTGGACTAATTACCTCGTTCTTTGTGAACATACGTCACAACATCAAATAGGACAAATATATTTCATTAAGTTTTAACAAATTCTACTGCGATAATTATGTGAAATTAAATTAATTATATCGCGACTTCAGAAGATTTGCCTTTACCTTTACTGGGCTCTTTGGTTCCTCCTATCAGTCTGTAGTTTCTCATACTGAGGTCATCAACCCAAAGTTCAGATCTGCCATGACTGACCGACACCTGCTGGTTTGCAACCAGCTTCTGACTGAGAAACCAGTAACCTTTTCCCAGTGTCAGAATCTCACTGAGGAAGAAACTGCATCAGGTTTTCTGGCACTTTATCATTTCTGCTATAACTGATGCATATTTGCATAGAAAATAAGTCAATAGAGTTATTGATAGAGCCCCAGTTTAGAGTTGCAATTTTTATATCTTAGTGTCATGAGGTAGATCTCAGGTGGCTGGTGAGAGAAAAAGTAGATCTTGCTCTCAAAATGTTTGGGCACCCCTGGCATGTCGTTTAGTGTAATTACTGTGTAATTACTGTGTAATTACTGTGTAACAGCAAATAGACAAACACAAATTCTGCTCCTAAAAAATATTCCCATTTGCAATGGATTTATTTAGGACACCAATCACATAAAGAAGCATAATTTGTATCACAAAGTAGCACACATTACCTGTATTACATTTTAAAATGTTTTGATATTTATTGATGCTCTTATTGAACAAGCACTGGATAAAACAGTAAAATTAACAATAATGACAATGCAGAGGGTTTCGGAGAGACTTAAACAGAATTTATCTTGATACCGATTAATCAAAATTCTTACCATAAAAGTAAATATATCAGGACAAATGATAATACAATAAATGCCCACCACCACGATGCAGAATATCTCTGGTTTGCAGCTTTAAGGACAATATGTGCAGATTAAATTCAGATGTCTCTTCTGCATCTCCCTCCTCAGTCGGATCCATCTGCCTGACACGATCGCTTCAATGACTTACAAATTGGGCCGTTGGAAATAATTGAGCTCACCTGTTCAGAGGGAAAGCACAAAAGAGCTGGGATGATCGATCCTTTATGTAAAAAAAGAGAGAAAAAAGAAGTTCTTGTGTGTAATGCCACTATCACACAAAGGTCACTGGAGTGCTGCAACTTTGAGCCTCTGCTTGCCTTCAGGTGTGCCCCAGGCTATGGGATGGTGGTGTCATTTAATTGGCTCATAAAAACACCTTTTTGCTTGCAGCTCCTGTCCTGGTCCTCACACACACACACACACACACACACACACACACACACACAAAGACATGGCAGCAGCGCTACATGAAGGCAGTTGTGATTTGATACACAAATACATTTTGTTTTGTGTATGTCAGAACGTAAGCAACAGGTGTTGCAAACGCGATCAAACGCGTTGATGTTGCTGAGTGTTTGGGTCACTAGGATTACATCAGCCGCATTTCCGTCAGTGTTTATGCGCATTTTAAAGTATTCAGTCAAGTTCAGTCAAGTTTATTTGTATAGAACATTTCAGCAGCAAGGCAGTTCAAAGTGCTTTACATCATAAAAACACAAAAATACAGAGACCCCACACACTCAAGCAGCAAACATTACATTTTGTCAACTGCCATCATTACTCGTCAAAATGTTGGTCAGTGTTTCACCTATTAAGGTTCAAAAGCAACTCTAACCAGGTGGGTTTCTAGTCTTGATTTAAAGAAACTCGTGTTTTGACTGTTTTTCAGTTTTCTGGAAGTTTTTCCATATTTCATGTGCATAGAAGCTGAGAACAGTATTGTAAAGTCTATTCTCTGAGCTCCAGGGAGCCAGTGGCGTTCTGGATCAGCTGCATCTGTCTGATTCATTTATTTTATTTTTTATTTTTTTACTCAGACCTGTGAAGACACTACTGCAGTAATCAGTGTTTCTCTGGATCTTGCTGGGATATTAATGCTTTAATCCCGGAAGTGTTGTTCAGGTGATAGAATCCCGGCTTTGTAACTGTCTTTGTGTGACAGTTCAGCTCAGAGTTCATCACTACACCCTGATTTCAGGCCTAATTTTTGGTTTCTAGCTGTAATAACTGACTCTAGATCGTTCCTCTTTAGGTCCAAAGATGATGGCTTGAGTTTCTTCCACTCGGCTTGCTTCCTGGTTCAGTGCTTCACCTGAAACTCTCTGTCCGCTGCTGGTGCTTTCCTGCCTCGATGTGCGCAGCTCCTCTCTCTGGCTAATTCACCAGTGGTGTATCTGATGACTGGCAGGCCGAACATGTTGATGGCTTAGGTTTTGTTTTCACTGTTCAGCGGCTCCTTCAGGACCTCCCTTACTCTTTTTAGGTACTTTATCGTGGCTCACTGTTCTGTGGCCTTTTTATGGTTTCCATCCGCCCCAGGCTTCCCAAGGTATTCATAGCTGTCGTCAACATCAGCAATCTTGCCTCATGTATAAATAGATGTAACACACACACACACACATATACGTGTTGGTGGGTTTGTGTGTCAGTTCGCTGAAAAGATACTGAAATCATACCTAGAGAGAAGAAAAGGTCTCCTCTGCAGGGCCTGTTGAATAGTAATAGATGTGAGTTAACATGGGTTAGCGCTACAGTAGCTAATGTAGCATTGCCAAGGGGGACAGGGTCTCTTGCAAAACAGGGGTTGTGTTGCTTACTGCTGGTTCTAGTGTTAGTTCTGCCAAAGGGGACAAGGGCCCGGCTAAATCAACTGTAGCATAACATTAGTGCCAGTTCTTAACGCTGCCTTAAGCAGCCCAGGGGACTCGGCAGAGCAGCTGCATCAGAGCTTACCTCCAACCATCCTGCAGGGTATCAGTCCCCAGCCAGCGTGGCAGTCAGATGAAAGCGGCTCCGAGTCATTCCTGTCCCTTTTGGGGTCAGAGGGGTTCAGCTCTTCTGCTGCAGCCTTGGTCATGTTGGAGGTTTAAACAGGAGAAGAATAAATGATGAAATTCAGTAATAACAGAATACCTGGAAACCAAAGCAGGGCTGGCTGCTAATGTGCTAAATTTAAACGGCTCTGATGCACGAATACGACAACACACAGCAGAAACAGACTCCCTCATCCTGGTGAAAAACAGTTAAAACTGACTTTAGCTGCCACCTCTGAACAATCAATCAGTCATCAAGTTTATTTGTACATCATATTTCAGCAGCAAGGCCATTCAAAGTGCTTTTCATCATAAAAATACAAAGTAAACTAAACTACAATAAAAAGGTGGCTGGTAAAAGGAACTGATCAAATTAATATTTAAAAATTACATCATTAGACAGACCAAAATATAAAGTTAAAGTGGAAATGTTGGTATTTTAAGGGCCAAAATGACAATAATTCACATAAGTTACAAAAATAACAAAATCAA
>NW_006800705.1:4365-6923 GCF_000485575.1 Poecilia formosa | reverse complement strand
TTTAAAGGTTTGTCCTGTGCCCTAACTGACGAATGTCAAAGAGGTCTCCAGAGCATCATCCTCAGAGAGCTGCAGCACCAACAGATGAAGCTGCAGGCAACAGAGTATTATCTACAGCAGGGGAGCCCAAAGTGGGTCCTGGAGAGTCGGCATCCTGCATGTTTTAGTTCTCTCCCTGGTAGTAACAACCTTTTCAGCTTGTCAATGTTTTTCTTAGGCCTTCTAACAAGCCATCATTTGATGCAGGTGTGTTAAACAAGGGAGGATGCCGGGCCTCCAGGACCCACTTTGGGCACCCCTGCTGTAGATAATACTCTGTTGCCTGCAGCTTCATCTGTTGGTGCTGCAGCTCTCTGAGGATGATGCTCTGGAGACCTCTTGGACCTTCTTCAGTTAGGGCACAGGACAAACCTTTAAAGTTGAACATAAATAAAAATAACAATACAAAATTTAGATGTTTTAACTTTTGGTATGATTATGCATTACTTAAAAACATACTATTAAATTTACCTCCCGATAACAGGCAGGAAACTCCTTTAGAGTGTCTTCATAGGATGGCAGAAATTTCCAATGATGGTCCATCAACAAGGATCCTTTTTTACTCTTACAGTCTCTTTACTATCATGATGTCATCAATTGCCCTTGTTCTTGTGTGAAGACTGACAGAGTCTGAAATGTATTTATGAAAAGGACAAATGTTATATCCATGGAAAAAAAGTGATTGTCTGTTGGCCAGCCTTTGTTGAAAAGAACAAGAGTTATGCAAATATCTCATACCCTATCTCTAAGAGCATATACAAGAGTGTATACAGTCCACAAATGTTCCTGTTTTCATCTTTGGCTATGAAAAGGTCCTGAAATATAGCCCATCCATTTCCATTTCTTTACACCCTTGTCCCTCAGTGGGGTCGGGAGAATTGCTGGTGCCTATCTCCAGCTATCGTTCCGAGCGAGAGGCAGGGTGCACCCTGGACAGGTCGCCAGTCTGTCGCAGGGCAACACAGAGACAAACAACCATGCATACACACACTCACACCTAGGGGCAATTTGGAGAGGCCAATTAACCTGATAGTCATGTTTTTTGGACTGTGGGAGGAAATCGGAGAAAACTCACGCATGCACAGGGAGAACATGCAAACTCCATGCAGAAAGACCGGGGCCGAGAATCGAACCCAGAACCTTCTTGCTGCAAGGCAACAGCTCTGTGCAGCCAGAAATATAGCCTGTTCCTCCAATCTGAAAAACAAGCAATAAAATACACTTCATGAGGTGTTATAGTCCAAAGGTAGTGAACATCACTAACATATACAAAGAATTGTTACATTGTACACATTTTACAATACCTTGCTGCATTCTTTAAATGGTAATACTTGAAATTTCCATCCACTGAAACTAAAAGCACATCTGGGGTATAAGCTTGACACTTGAAGGGATCCTTCCATAACATTTCAACTTACGCTTTCTCTACTCATCGGCCACCCTGACTTAAGGTCAGCAGGTGACATGAATACAGATGTGGCTGATCTATGGGGGAGACAGATGACGGAATGGGAGGGGAGGCAGCTGGAGAGGTGCTTCTGGGTCTTTTCTTCTTCTGAAAAGACTGAGAAGATGGGACAACAGGAGGAGAAACAGGAACCAGATCAAGCACTATCACAGTATCCTCCTGGTTCTCTAGTATCATCATTGGATACAATCAGGATGTGGATTTTTTGTCCTGTAAGGTTCACAAATCTCTCTTTCTAAGATGTATACCTGACTTTAAAAGGAGGTAATGTAGCCAAAGTATTTTCTCTGCCTACATCCACCCAAATGCCAGCTAGAACTTAGATCTTGTTTTGTCCCAAATATACAATATNGGTTTATATGTGGATTTTTCTTCAACCACCAGGGGCTCTTTAGCAGGAATGTGTCCTGTAAACTGGGGGTGTTTTGTTTTGCATGGCGCATTGCTTCCATCTGTTGGACGTTTAGGGAACTGCTTGACTTATGTTAAGTAATCAGTACGGTTGTTTGCTAGCGGTAGAGCCAGGCGCGGAGCTATAGGGGGGCCTGGGAGGGAGGAATGGCTTCAAGTCATTGAAATATGTGATTATAGACAGAGAAAGTGCGCCCTCGCCTGTTGAGAAGGGTGTATTTAATGTTAAACCCCCCTCCCCCACAACAGTTTCAGTTTCACTCCAAGGGTCCCGGTTGATTCTTTAGGGTTATTTGGGTTGTCTTGGCTCTTTTATCGCAGCCTGTGGGGTTTTCCCTGACTGGGAACGAGAATACGACCTGCTGAATGTGACAGGTAGCCAATCAGAAAGCGCGGTGACGTAAGAACAGAGGGGAATCCCAAACAGCTGACATATCGCACAACTGAGTCCAGTGGATGTTTATTATCATATGTAAAGGTCATTATTATATATGTTTATTCAGTTAAAAATATGAAAATATGAAAAAACATAACTCACCTCAAAATCATAGTGCAGCAAATAGAGCTGCTGCTCCCGTCTCTTATCCACCGCCTTTTCTTTTTGTTATGTCTTTTATCTCTTAAAATGACTCCACAAACT
>NW_006800705.1:0-3480 GCF_000485575.1 Poecilia formosa | reverse complement strand
TATCAGCTCTGAACCTAAAACAAAGATAGAAAATACAACCATGACTATGAGTAAACAGAAGGGAACTGTTTTTTCTGGTATGTGATAAATATTAGCATGCATTGTGCTTGCAGGGTATCCCCCAGAAAACATGATAAGCCCGGTGGTTGAGTTTTACGACAGTCAGTCATCCTGTGGCCGGACATGTTTTCGAGATAAAAAATGTTTAAAGTTGACGGGAAATTTGAAATTACATTTTGATAATTATGTGTTATTGAAAGATTGGAAGATTAATACTTAAACAATAACTATAAAGTCATAAAAATGCAAACGTTTTACAAAGACTTAAATAAATAAACAATGCTTAGCCTGGTGGGGCCACAAATAAAGAATGATGGCCTCCCAGACTTATAATACACTGTAAATAAAGGTTTTTAAAAAAGGTAAAAAAAAGAAGAAAAAAAAAGAAAAAGAAAAAAGGTTCTGTAGGAGCCATTTATCCTTTCTGGTGTTTATCGCCACCAAGGGGCGTATTTAATTTTGAGTTCTGAGTGTCTGGGGGGATGGGTTATTTAAGGTCAACCATGATTCTGTTCAGGTGTTGTTAATAGGTAGAGGCAAACAGTTTTCTATTGTGCTTGGTTTGGATGTATGTCGAATTTATGTGGATCTCAAGGGAAACAGTAAGACAATGGACATTTTACTGTAAATAAATGACTTTATTTTATATCAAACGGAAGATTGGCATGCTGAATCTTAATTGAGCGCACGTAAAACCAATGCCTTTCAACAACAACAACCAGTAGCCTAAAATATAGGATTTTAGCCGCTACAGGTTCTATCAGCGACAAGCGGCTGTAATCACAGATACGAATGGTTGATAACACCTGCTGAGCCTGATAGCAGGCAGAGCAGGGACCAACTGAGGCCATTCAATGGGGCTGATAACCACTGATAATGGCCATTCTATGGGATGATAACATCCGAAGCGGGTGATATGGCAACACTTAAAACAAGCAAGGTTATTTTTGAAAGTTGAAATGTGTTACTTAATTTAAGCATTTCTTTAACTATTATTAAGAGGAGAACTTAAAGAACAAATGTTATTGATATACTGATTCTCTATTGGCTTAGTAAAAAAAAAAAAGCTTGATCTTCAGCTTCAAGGAGCAGCCTTTAAATAAAAAATAATTAAAAAAAACATTGTGCATCACCTGATTAGTAAACATAATCTTAAAGAATCTTCTTTGCTCTCCTCATCACATGTGGATGCTGATGTTCCCTGCCTGAGGCCCTTGGCTGTTCAGTGCATCACCTCCAACATAGAGAAGGGCAGCGGTACCAGTCGAACCCCACCTGCCTATCAGATGGTTCCCCAGAACCGAAAGACGACCGTGGAACTCCAGCTTTCCAGAGTTTAAGGGCAGTACTAGTATCTAGTGACAAAAATATAGGTTTTCCTTCACTTTAATTTTCTTTATATAATCCATTGATTTCGCTTTTTGTTGTGATTTTTCTGTTGCAGAATGAAGTCCAGTTCTTTCTGAGTGTGCCGGGATGTGAGACTGTGGGCGCCCTCCACAATTGGTGGACCAATTTACAGCTGAAACGCCACACTGAAGCCTCGCAGGCCTGTCAGGGTTTCCCATCTGGTGCGTCGCCTCTACATCTGGACACATGCAGAAACTGATTTGACATTGAGAGGTCTCGCTATATATATATCTGATATGATTAGATTTCATTACTATTATTACATTTTAGTTAGAAAGCAGTTTTACTTGTTTCCTCATCATAGTTCATTCATACAAGTATATTTTGACTATGCTGCCTTGATCCTGATTTATTGGTTTGCTGTTTAGTGTTCATTGTATGTTCTGTGCCTTTCCAGACTCATTACTTCTAAGCTTTTCTTAGCATTTTATTTAACATTGCATCCTTTCTGTGGTTCATTAACTTTTAAATATTACCTTAAAATTTCAAATAAGTTTGGTTTATTAACGCACTAATATATTGTTTTACGTATTATTCCTTATTGCATTGTTGACATTAAAGGATAGTATCTTAACATTTCTAATTTTACATTCTATTAACGTTTCAGTAATATCTACCTTTTATTCATTTTACCTTCTATTAAATTTGGTTCCTGTTTTGGTTCTTAACTTTTAAAACATATCAATCTAACATTTTGTTGACTTTATGCATTTTACCTAACACTTTCTTCCTTTTGCATTTTATTAAGTTTTGAAATAATATCCTGACCCTTCATTCAATTAGCATCTTACTACATTTTAACAATTCACTCTATAACTTTTAACCATTTCATGAGTCATTAAATATACCATTTATCTCTTACTAAGGAAAAAAACAGAAAACATTTTTGGATTTTGCTCTTTTTTACAATTCTTTAACCTTCTATGGCATAGCATTGACCTGAGCTAATATAAAACAAACAACAAACAAATCTAGTTTAAAAAAAATATATAATTTTACGATCCGAAATTAAGATTGATGTTTAAATTCTGATTGGCAGACATCTTTTTCGATTATCTACAGTTTAGTTGAGGCGGGCCGTTTGGTCCAATGCTCACTTTGCTTGAAAGTCTGGCCCCCAGACAGCTCTTAAAACCCGGAGACTACAGTTTGGTTGAGGCGGACCGTTTGGTCAAAAGCCGGACATCTGGGTAGTGGGTGGTGGGTGGAGGCTGGTGTTGATTTCCGGGCTTCACCAGTGGTTGGTGTTAGAGCCTTGTCCTGACCAGGGGGTGCTGGGTGGTGTCGACATCTAGGTAGTGGGTGGTGGGTGGGGGCTGGTGTCGATTTCTGGTCTTCACCAGTGGTTGGTGTCAGAGCCTTGCCCTGACCAGTGGGTGGTGTCGACATCTGGGTAGTGGGTGGAGGCTGGTGTCGATTTCTGGGCTTCACCAGTGGTTGGTGTCAGAGCCTTGGCCTGACCAGTGGGTGGTGTCGACATCTGGGTAGTGGGTGGTGGGTGGAGGCTGGTGTCGATTTCTAGGCTTCACCAGTGGTTGGTGTCAGAGCCTTGCCCTGACCAGTGGGGGGTGTTGACATCTGGGTAGTGGGTGGTGGGTGGAGGCTGGTGTCGATTTCTAGGCTTCACCAGTGGTTGGTGTCAGAGCCTTGGCCTGAACAGGGGATGGTGGGTGGTGTCGACATCTGGGTAGTGGGTGGAGGCTGGTGTCGATTTCTAGGCTTCACCAGTGGTTGGTGTCAGAGCCTTGCCCTGACCAGTGGGGGGTGTTGACATCTGGGTAGTGGGTGGTGGGTGGAGGCTGGTGTCGATTTCTAGGCTTCACCAGTGGTTGGTGTCAGAGCCTTGGCCTGAACAGGGGATGGTGGGTGGTGTCGACATCTGGGTAGTGGGTGGTGGGTGGGGACTGGTGTCGATTTCTGGTCTTCACCAGTGGTTGGTTTCAGAGCCTTGCCCTGACCAGGGGTGGGGTGTCGACATCTGGGTAGTGGGTGGTGGGTGGGGACTGGTGT
>NW_006800704.1:90855-106847 GCF_000485575.1 Poecilia formosa | reverse complement strand
TGAACTAAAAATCTTGAAAGAAAACAGAACCTCCCCTTCTTTATTTTAATTTAATTTTTCACTACACATTTAGTATGTATGTAAGAAAATAAATAAGTTATTTAGTGAATATATAGTTAATATTTTAACTAATTGTAAAGTTAGGTAGTGGTTCTTTCATGTTTTTTCAGATGGTGAAGCTGCTGCGCCTAAAAATGTTAAATTAATTCAATTAAACATGCAGTGCTACTTTTTAGAGTGCACTGATCGCTGCAACAAGTGCAAGTGTGAGGCTGGGAAACTCAAAGTTGCGCCACTAAAACAACATTTAGAGCTAAAAACTCCCCAATAATCTACCAAAACGACGCAAAAACCTCTGGACTGCGCACCACGCCCACCCTGCGCAGCGTGGTGGGCGTGAGCTCGGTCCGCACAGCAGCTGATTTACAGGGAGGGTCAAAATGTTCCGAAAGCTTCTTTTGTTCTCCGAACCAGAACCAGTCCTGCTGAAAACACAATCACAGCCTGTTTAGATTTACAGAAATTTATCCTGCATCCAGCAAAGCCGGAAGAAAAAAACAACCAAACATTTTCTGAATGGCTGGTTCTGAATGCACGTCACGATGGTTTCTATTTTCATTTATTACGACTTTATATGACAGAACAACAAAACAGAGCATGTATATGAAATGGAAGAAAAAACAAACATGTTTAAAAAACTGAAAAGTTTAGTTAAGTAAAAGTGGAATTTCAAAATATTTTACCCAAATAAACGTAAAAAGACTCAAATAAGAGCAAAAATAGTATTTTGTAATAATTCTACGTTACTGGTGACGTCATAAGATGGAGAAACATAATTTTCTGTGCAAATGCTGATATAAAGACTAAATTAAAGAAAAATCATAAAAATAAATGACATAATTACTAAATAAGTTCAAGCATTTAAAAAAACTTTTCCTTTTCAAGTTTTAGGAACCGTGAAAAACTTGACACAAATCAGTCCAAATCTCTAAGGAAATATAAATTACGATTTTTGTTTTAGTGTGTAAAGTCTAAAACAAAGTAGTGATTTAAAGTGTATGAGTGTTATAATAAAGATAAAAATAAAAAACTACGTAAGCCAAACTTCCCTAAGAAGCAAAAATAACAAGTGTAGAAAATCTGCTTAAGGCGGATAAAAGAAAACTTTTCTTTTCTTACATCGACTTGGACTACAATGTCCAGAATGCAATGCGGCAGAAAAAACCTCCATTTGTACATTTAAACGTTTTCAAATCTGAAAAACTGCAACGACTGAAAGATTTCTCTTCACTTTTAATATTTAATGGAAAACATGAAATAAAAAGCAAGAAAACTATGAAGTGTGTGGATGTTGTTCTTTTAAATATAAATTAAAAAATTTTCCTCTCCAGTAGTAACGAAAGATCAAACATGTTTGGTGTTGAGAATCTGATTCATGCTGAACCTAAAACTTTTTCTGCTTCATCTTCACTGTAAGACATTTTAAATTAAAACTTTTTTTTCACAATATTACAGCACATAAAATCAGCCGAATCACCAGAAAATGGACTCAAATAAAGAAAACCTGCTCAGTTTTCCATTCTTTTAAATGTTCTGTCTCTTTAAGAGTCTGAAAAAGTCCGGTGTGCTCCAACAGATCAGCTGGTAAAAGAAATTAATCAACAGAGGTTACAATCAGTCAGAGTCCATGCGCGACGGGGCTGACAACAGCAGGGTTCACTGAAGTGAAAGTTAAAGAGATAAAATCACGTCTACAGTTTGTTTTAACTGGAAATGGTTTTTTTTTACGTCGCTAATTAATCCTCTGATAAATTGTTTAAGTCAAAACTTTGACTTGACCAGTCGGAGGTGGACTTTCCGGTGACATATTGTCCTGATGCTACCGTTAAAGCAGCAGTATTTATTTCTTTATTTAAAACAGGTTTTTAAAAACAAAGAAAACAAGCAACCAGTGGGACATGAGATGTGAATACGAAATACGATGTGAAACAAAAATAATTAGCTTTCTGTTTGAAAAGGAAGAGGTGAAAACATTTATGTAACTATTACTTACAAATATAAATGATTTTTTTTACATATTAGTTGAAACTGTTAGTATGTGGTGACAGTTTGGTATGAGACAGATAATCTATGAACAAATACAGCTCAGTCAGAAACAACCAACCAGAACCAGGAGGCGGGTCTTAGCGCTGTCAATCATCCTCATCCTTTTTCTCTGCTGAGCTACAGTTCAATACAATGCAGACAGCCATGAATGTTAATGCTAGTTAGCATGCCCACCAAAGAGAGCAGATAAACATTAAATAGTTTCACTGCATGTACAGGAGCTTGATTGACAGCGCTAAGGCCTTCCTCCTGGCTCTCACTGGTTGATTTTGACACAGTACGGTGCGTAGCAATAGGAGGATGTAGAGGAGCTCAACCTTTTACCTCTCATATTATCACACTATCACGATATAGTAAGTTTAAAATATATATTAAGATTTTTTTTGTGGAAATGTTATAGTTGATTTAAGCTCAGGTTTAGCAATACATAGTCCTCATGTAACATCACATCCAGGAACTTTGTAGCTGACAGCCATCTTGGTAGGTATCCCTATCTAACTGTCGTGAGAGTTGCTATGACAATAACAAACCACATTCTCCGTCTCGAACAGGTCGATCCTGACAGCAGTGATTTTGTTGGTTTATCTTTTTTGCTGGTCAAGAGTGTCAACATACTTTGTTTTTGTTGATCTCGAAGCCATCGGGCCAAAATTGATCCTAAAACGTGATCAATCTGTGCCACAAAAAAGAAAAAAACGGAAGATTTTGTAATGGGGGCGATGCATTTTCACAGAACTGTGTGTACTAAACCACAGCCTTTTTCTTTGCCATTTAGATAAGGATGAAGATAAGTGGCTTCAGTGGGTCTAAACTCCAGAACAAACACGTTTCTCATCTCCCTTTTCCAGCAGAGTCGACAGCCGACGCGCTCGTGATCTGGTTCAGCCAGAAATATGTGCCAAAGTTTATGACCGGGACGCTGACTTTAGCTGACCCGCGTTGAGTCAATACCACTGGAAAACTGAGGAAAGCTACAATGAGGACAGAGGTCAAAGGATCAGACCCTGACGATTCTGTTGGGTTCATGTCCAGCAGGTGAGAGGTACAGTTTGTTTCCCAATGTTAGAAAGATTTACAGCATTTATGAAAACTACAAAAAATAACTGGAAATCGAAATAACCAGCAAAACATCTGCAATTCTCTTCCTCCAAGTTACACATCTTTCCCCCCTCATACGTTTGACTTTTATAGCAGAATTTTTACATTGATTTAATCAATCTTATCATAATCTTGACTATAATCCCAGCACTTTGATATTCATTTTATTAATCTCTTTTCTCAGTTTTGAGTTTAATAGAGGAATTTTCATTTATTTTTTAAAATCAGAATCCAGACTTTAATCCCACAATTTTTACATTAATCATACAATTCTGTCTTTAATCTAAAGAATTTTACATTTTACATTTACTCAAAATTCTTACTTTAATCCCAGAATTTATAGATTTATTCTTTGAATTCTGACTTTTTTTTAATCATAATTTTGACTTTAATCCCAGATTTGTTTCATTAGGCTCACTGTTCTGTATTAAATCCCATCATTTTTACATGAATCTTTAAATTGTCTTTCTTCTCAGAATTCTGGTTTTAATGCCAGAATTTTTACGTTAATGTCCAATTTCAATCTTTTGTCTCAGAATTCTGACATTTCTCCAAATTTTGACATTAATCTCAGACTTTTGACATTAATCTTGGAATTTTGTCTCAAAATTTGTAAATTCAGACTTTTTAGAAAAAAAAATCTGAGTTTGATCTCAGAATTTTGAATTTTCTTAGTTTCAAAATTGACTTTTCAATCCCTCAGAATTCAGAGATTAAAAGCAGATGTTTTTTCTTCTGTTGCCCTAACCCTATTCTGTAGGAATCCTTATATTCTGGATTCTGAACTATATGAATATTTGTTTAAAACCGTTTTATCAGGAGCTACAAAAGGAAGAAAGAAAACCCAGATCAGTAACCGAGGATCCCGGTGCGGCTCGGCTCGTTGTTGGTAATTCATTTAATCTTCCTGTTTGTTGTCGGAGCAGAAACGTTTCACGCTGACCTATTTGTCAGCGAGTCTCCAAGTTATTCTTTTCACGCAAAACCAAGTAAAACAAATTTAGGTCCTATAGAAAGAAACATTTTCAGTCTGAAATAAGTCAAGATTTATTAAAATGACAAATATAAATACAGAAACAATTATAATGCATGCAGAGCTCATTTTGTAAATCTAAAACATTTTACAAATATGAACATAAAAACACGTTTCAAACAAAGAAGCAGAGATTGAATATCTGGGTTTTTATACTGTTTACGCCCTTTAGTGAGAGCTAGCTGCCATTTTGTGTCTTTCAGACATTTCTCTGTGGATGGAGTTAAAAATATATTCAAAAATACTGTTTTTAAAAATAAAAATTCAACTTTTATCCATTTAAAAAACAAGATTTTATTTGAAATGACCCAACTGTAGCATTAAAAATAAGGAGTGTAATACGTTTCCTGAGCTTTTCTGTGTTTTAATCTGGTTTTTGGTGAGCAACAGTGTGATTATTTCATTAAAGTTAAACAAAAAAAGGTGACATTTTAAATTAACATTCACTGCTACAAACTGCACTGTGGAACCGTAGTTCTGCTGCAGATGCTTCTTATTGTGACCAAAAACGGAGGATCAATGCAGAAATCGCAGCAGCTTAGCGAATGCAAAGCTAAAATCAGTGGCAAATGAGATTAGCTTTGCACAGTCATGCGAAACAGAATGAAACATGGAGGCTGACTGGCCTCCAGCAACTCCACCGGTCAATAATTAACAAGTTTTATCTGCTTCATCCAGCACAAAACTTCCCTTACTTTGGCTCAGTGCAGATCCTCACGTGTGATAAAGTAAACCGAGTCATAAATGTGCAGTGGAGGCTCTTTCTGCCTATTTCATCTATGAAATGGGTAAAATAAGGATTATTTTTTTTATGCACAGCGCTGGTCAAAGCTTTAAATAAACTCATTATGAACATGAATGTTGTACAGATTTTGCTTTGTTGTGAATCATTATTTTTCAGGATTTGACTCCAATGTAAAGATACAACCTCACTAATATGTAGACCTTCTTTATTATTCTGCTGACTTTATGAAAACAGAACCAGAAGAGTTTTCAGTTTTAAAAGCTTCATGTCAAATTCTCCAAACTTATTTATTGCTATTGAAGTTGAAGTTATATAAAAACCTTCACCAGAACATCTGGTTTGTTCATTTTGATGTAAAACCACAAAGAAAGAGGGAATGTTTTATAATTAGTCTGAACATTGGTCATTTCTGGTTCTTCATATTTCAAATGTCCTAAGATATTTGGACTAGAATACGGCATATTAGGGTGACTGCAAACAGAAAAAACAGGAAGAGTACATGTCCACCAGAAATCCTCTAACCTCAGAAGGTTTCTACAAAAATCTTGGAAATTCCTGAGTTTCAAAAATCAAAAGTTTGTCAGAAAAATCTCAGAAATTTTGAAATTAATCTCAATATTTCCAGAACAGTTGAAATTTCTGAGATTCAAATTTGCTAGAAAAAAAACGAAATTTTTTTTTTAGATTGATCTCAGAAATTTTCTAAACTAAATCTCAGAAATTTGAGTTTTAAAAGTCTAGAAAAAAAACAGATTTTTAGATTGATCTCAATATTTCTAGAAAAATCTTGGAAATGTCCAAGTCTGAGAAGTTGAACATTTGCTAGAAAAAAAAAAAACTTTTCAAACTATAGAGAATTTCTCAGATTAATCTCAAAATTTCAAAATAAAATAAATAATAATAAAATAAAAATAAATTCCAGTAAATTTTCAACTTTTGGAGCTCAGAAATGTCCTTGTTCTTTCTAGAACATTTCTGAGATTGAGTTTTTTTTCCATCTCCAGTAGCCCTAATTCGTCGTAGAAACTAGACGGTGATGACAGGATTTTGTGTTTTTGCGGTGTAATGAAGAATGTTGCCACTGTTTTAAATGTAAACATAACACTGAAACAAAGGCACATTTTATTGGGCTACATGTCTTTACCTTCTCCCTCCTCTGTTATTTCTGCAGGTAGAAGGGGCTGTCGAAGCCGCTGTCCTGCAGACGCTGCCTCAGCTCAGAGAACGGCGGCCTGGAGAAAACGTCGCCGTCTGAGCCGGGGATCGGCTCTCTGGCCAGACTCTTCTTTGCTTTCTTGTTGTTTTCAGTCTGAAGTGATTGCTTGGGGATTTCCTTGTACACCGTCAGGTCCGAATCGTCCGGAGTGGCGACCCCTAGTGCTCTGATGTCAGCATCCGAAGCTGAATTAGCAGAAAAAGGTCTGAGCGGGTCGGCTTCGCGCCGCGGTCTGGCTGCGTTTGGGCCGCTGTCCGAGTCGGTCAGGCTCCAGTCGGTCTGCTTCTCCTCTCTGACTGGAGCCTCCTGGACGAGGAACGGCCGGCTCTGCCGCGCCAACTCTGCCTTGCTGGAGTCGCCTCTTTGCAGAAACCACTCGGCGCTTTTCCCCCTCGCAGACAAACTGGCGAAACCCACGTGGGATTGGGAGGGTTTGTGAGGGAAAGAGTTTGAATCGAAGGTTTGTGGCTTCGTCACGGAGCCGTCCTCGGAGTGAAAGGTTTGAGTTAAAGGTTTGGTCCTAAATGCTGCGGTTGATTTGGGGCCTGAATCAGCAGAAACCTTTTCCCTTTGGGGTTGCTGCTCTGGTCTCGCATCAGGAAGTTCATTTAGCGTCGTCAGGTTGCTACGGAAACCTGAACTTCTAGTTGGAACGCCAACAATGGTGCCGGAAGATTCCCCCGTCGAACAACCTGCCGATGCAAAACAGAGGGAGATGATACAAAATCATTCTCAGATAATGAGATTTTAGTTCTGAGCTCCTGTGAGAATGAAATCTTTTAGGGCCTCTGTCACTTTAAATCCAAATAGGCTGCTTCTGGCTACGCCCCCCAAGGCAACGTTTACATTCGCCTGTGAAAATGGCTGCAAAAAGATGCACAATTAAACAACTGTACATCTTTGAAAAGCAGAAGCAGAGCCTCCCGCACAACCAATAAGAATGCAGCAAGAGGTTTCTGGATGGTAAGTCAACAACAAAACACTTGTCTCTTCCTGCAGCCATTATACAGCGGTAAAACCAGCTGACAAAATGTGCTGGAGCTCCGCTGGGGTTGCTAAGTGACAGGTGGAGTGCCGCTCGAGTTGCTAGGCAACGGCGCAGTCCCCTGACTCAACAATCAGGAGGTTTTTGAAACGGCCAAAAAACATAAATTTATTGCCAAAAACTCAGGTTTTTGTTTTTTACTCTGGAAGTTTTCAGAAGCAGTTGAGACCCAAGTAGAAATCTAAAAACTGGTAAAATGTGAATTTTGTTTCCTCATCTAGGACTTACTTGGTGGAGAGTAATTCTTTCCAGAGTTACTTTTTACCGGGGTCTCCAGCACTTTAGCCATGGCTGCCAGCTTGCTTGCAGCACTCATTATTTTCTTCTCAGCACTGCAGAAGACAGGAAGATCAATACAATTAGCCGGAGGAGCAATACTGCAGCAAGCGAACAAGTTCGGGACAATTAAAGCCTCTTGCCCCGTGGCTTTCCCCCCGTCCTCCAGTAACTCCTGCAGACAGGTCAGATAATAGCGGCGCATCTTCCTGGCCGTGTCCTGCCTCTCTCTCTGCACCTCGCTGCGGATCATCTCTGCCGCGCGCTCTCGACTCTCCTGCAGGTAGCGCAGCATGTCCCCTGGCAGAAACACACAGTCGGATTTGTTTGTTGCTGCTGCTGCTGCTGCTGCTGCTGCGAACTCGGGGGAAGTTTCTGTGCGTCCAACTCAACACCGACCTCTGATCTTTTCCACGGTGACGAGGTATTGCTGCTTCATCTCTTCCAGGCCCTGCTGAAGGTTTTGTTGGTGATCCGAACTTCTGAGAAGAAAAAAAGAAAAAGTTTCCCACAGTTATACTGATCTGAACCAATTAAAAAGCCTGGAGACTTTCAGATGTTTAAAGTTGTGTGGAATTACTTTTACTATTTGAATTTTATTATTATTTAGGCCTTTTATATTTCTTGCTGCATTTTGTAGTGATTTTTTGAGACAAACTAACACACATAGGATGTAACAATAAAAAATATAAAAATGTTTCTACTAGGATCATCCTGCAGATTCTCTGTCCTCGCTACAGGAAATCATCCCCACAGTATGATGCTGCCATGTTTCAAGAAGGTTTGAAGGTGTCCAATGTAAATGTCATAATATTTTGTTATTGTGATAAGAATAAAACTGATGATGAAAAATTATTTATTGCTTTTTTTTAAGGTAACTGCATAGCACCACAAGCATAAATGTTCTTGAAAAACATCTATATTGGAAAAAAAGCTTCTTCAGGACACAAAATATTTGATTTTTATTATTAAACTGCACATAGAGACTTTAATTATATTTTAAAATGTACTGATATTTATTGGTGTGAAAAAGAGGAGAAAATGGTTAAATTAACATTTTAGTAATTTTTTTAAAACATTGATCGAAATTTATCATGACGATAAATCAGAAATCTTAACATAAGAAATTTTTCACGATAAATGATACGATGCACATCGTTAGTTCTGACCAGAGATCTTTGTCCACATCTATTAGTTTGTTATTACGTCTCTTCCAGAAAGGAAGTCTGAGTTGTGTGGATCTACGTTGCTCCTTTTGGCTACGGCTCTGATTGACGTTATTTTAGGAGGCGGCCATGTTTCACTGTTTATACGGCTTTAAAATTCAGCTTTAAATGTCTGCACACTTCAATCCCACTCCTGGTCTTTGTGATTCTGTTAGTTCAAAACTCAAAATACTTCAAATAAATAAAAATATATTCACACTTAACAGTTGATCTGAACACTTGAAGAAGGCTCGACAAATACTGCTTAGGCTTTCTAGTAAGAGTTTTCCAGTCTGTTTTGATAAAACGAACTCAAATTAATATATTCTTCGGTATTTACAGGGAAAACATAAATTTTTACTAGATAAAATAATTTATAATGAATATTCTGGATGGATGGATGTGAACAACAAACCCTGAAGATTCATTAGCTCTCTTCACTTCCTCCAGCTGCTGCAGATGTTCCTCTTTCAGCTTCTGAATGCTGCTTTCATGCTCATCTACATTTTAGGGAAAAATAAATACACAACAGAGGTGCAGAGTCAGTGTGGGTTCAGGATTTTATGACAGAAGTTTAAATCACTTAAATGCACCTCGAAGCTGCTGCACTGCTGTTTTGTGCTCACGGATGCGATGCTGAAGTTGACGACAGGCTTTCTCTAAATGCCTGTGGAGCTCCTGATTCTTCTTCTGCAGCTTTCCCAAACTCTCAGTGCATCCCTTCCTGCAGCCAGGCTGCTCCTTCCTCCGAGCAAGAGAGCCTGGAGACAACAGGCAGTGATGATAGAAATTAAAAAGTGTAAAATAATGCAATATTTTACATCCAAGTGCAATGCACACCTTGAATTTCGTTGATTTGTCTTGTGTGTTTCTCGTGCGTCTCTTTTAGGATGCAGCTCAGCTTTTCTTCACTCATCTGTAAAAGTAAAATACAGACATTATTAAAAGTAAATAAATTCAGTTTGTTGCAACTACAGACACTTCGGAGCAATAATCAAAGATAAGCTGGCTTTTCATAAGATCTGAAAAAAGGGCAGCAGAGACTCAGGGACTTTCTAAGGAAGTTAAATATTTTTAGTGTAGATAGAAGCCTCTTTTATTGGTCTTTATCAAAGTTGTTTTAAACTTGTTCTGTTTGCCTGGTCTGGAAATGTAGGAGTTCAGAATAAAAACTGCCCATAAATAAAATTAATTTTTCAAATAAAAAAATACACATTTTATTTCCTAAAATGGAAAAACAGCATTCTTTTCATGTGCACTTGATCATTTGTAGCAAAGGTTGCTTGTGGAGCTAAAAACAAACACTATTATGTTTTTTTTTTTACTTCTTGTAATTGGACGGTAAAAAGTGCTTAATAAGAGGATTTTCTTTTCTTTAAAAAATTTAAACCAGGTGAAGGTAAACTATGCCACCTGAGGAGGTTTGATGAGGACATATTTACAAACAAAGGTTTTTCATCCTTAATGCAGAATGTTTATAGTTTTGTACAGTTTTGAGTGAATTTCTGCTCTGGGTTGTTTTTTCAGGAATTGTTTTTAGTCTCTGTTAATTAATCAATTGCTAAATTAGTTGACAATTATTGTCATCATCGATTAATCACGATTAATCGTTTCATCCCTAGTGCTTTTGTGTACAATAACGGAACTGAACAAACATCAGACAAATTGTAACAAATGAACAAAAACCTACTTTCTTCCACTCCTTCTTGGCCTCTGTTAGTGCTCTGTTCATCATGTCTCTGCACGATGTTTCAATGATGTTTGTGATGGTACTTTCTGACGGGGATCCACCGGTTCTCCTGCCATCCTCAGCCTCCTGATGCTCCGTCTCAGCAGGCCTGAGAAGCCGTGCAGAGGCCTGGGCCAGTGCTGTCTGAAGCTCTGACACAAACTTCTCCTTCTCCTGCCGCCTTTCAGCCAGATCCTTCTCTTCACACTGGCTCCTCCACTCCTCTTCTCGTGTCCTCAGAGTCTGCTGAAGCTTGGCCTCCAGCTGCAGCAGCAGCTCCTTCCTCTGGAGGTCAGCGTCTTCTCTGGCTTCCTGCACAGCCTGCTCCAGGTTTTTGCGCTGGTCCTGCAGCTTGGTTTGGTAGGTTTGCTCGTTTCGGGCCTGGATGATGGAGATCTCCTGCTGTTTGTCTCTGAACCATGCGGCTCGGGCTGCAGCCAGCTCCGCTTTCAGCAGGGCGGCTTGCTCTCTGCTAGCTTGCTCCAGCTGGCTCTTGAGAGCTGCCAGCTCCTCCTGAAGGTCCCCCGGGTTTTGCTGCTCCACTTGGTTTTTCCGCCACTCTTCCTCTGCTTCCTGCAAGGCCTGGGATACCTGAAAATTTATTTAAAAATTAAATATTAAAAATATGGAAAGAGGAGGATAAACTGCACTGACAGTAATTATAAAAATAACTAGGGCTGAAGCGATTAATTTGATTAATCGTGATTAACTTAGCAATCGATTAATCGTTAACTGGAGTATACAAACTCAAAAAAAGGACATTTGCTGACATATACATCCAGGTGGTTTTCTTTGCATAACTCACTTATATTTACCAAGGCTGAAACAATTAATTGGATTAATCAATTACTGAAAGAATTGTCAACCAATTTAGTAATTGATTAATCATTAACTAACTGGAGTGTACAGACTCAAAAAACAAAGGCCATTTGCCGGAAGAAAAACTCAGTCTGAGCAGTAATTAAGAAAAACATTTTGCAATAAAAATAGAAAAAAAACAACAACTTTATAAATATGTTCTACCCAAGAACTCCTAAGATAGCAAAGATTTAGCTTCCCCTAGTTCAAATTCAGTGAAAAAATTTCATTCTTAATTTTGTTAAAACAAATTAAGAATGAGCGATTCTTAATTAGCAGTTAATTAATCAACCTGATATTGATAAATATCAGGTTTAACAAAAGATCAACCTGATATTGTATTGATGTCAAACAGAAAAGCCTGAGCAAAGTATTTGTTTTTGCTACAACTGATCAAGCATTCACTAAAATGTTTATCTTGTAATTTAAAAAAAGGAATTAAATTGTTTATTTGCATATTTTAATGTATTTTTAATATTGTATAAAACAAGCTCAAGTGATCTGATGACAAATCCAAAATCTGCCAATTTTTTTTAAAATCAGATTAATTGATTAATCATCATAATAACTGATTAGTTGCAGCCCTAAAATGAACAAGTTTCTCCTACTTTTTCCTTTGTTATTTCTTCCTGCAGCTCTTCCCATTTGTCCTTTTCTCTTTGCAGTAAAGTTTGGTATTCTGGTAACGAAGACAGATCCTCGATCCAGCGGCTGTAGGCTCGGGTTACAGCCCCTTCAACCTGAAACACAAATCTGTGCTTAGTCTACCACTAAGCTTTACCATTTAAATAACAAATAAGGTTAACAGTTTACAGGATTAATGTTGAGAACAACCTACAAATGAATCCCAGCTTGTGTGAGGTAAAGCTTATTCGCTGTGTACTAGCTTAAAGAACTCACCTGCTTGGCCATGTCGTTCAGGTGTTTCTCTTCCAACTCTCTCTGGATTAGTTTCCTGGCTTCCGCCACAGCTTTGCGTTGCACTTTGTCAGCTTCCAGTTGCAGCTGCTGCTTCTGGGCAGCGAGCCTGGAGTCCAGCTCCTCAGCAGAAATTGCCCGACCGCTGGCTTCGAGCTCGTCTGTTTGGCAGCTCACCTCAGCAGCGTTTCTCTCTTTCTTAGCCTCCTCCAGCTGCTGAAGCCATGTCTTCTCTCTCTGCACCCCAACAGAACGAAACATACTGAATTCAGTCAGAATATGTAGGTGAGCTTCTTATATTTAATAGGGCTGCAACTAACGATTATTTTTGCAATCAATTACTTTTGACGATTAATCGATTAATCGGGTAGCAAAACTGGCAGATTTTTCATGGGAAGACTTAAAAAATATTAGAAATATATTAAAAGATGCAAATAAATAATTCAATTACTTTATTAGATAAGAAAATAAACATTTTATTGCCTAAAATCCAATGACATAACATTCCTTTAGTTTAGGCTTAGTTATTTGTAGCTAATGATGCACCTACAGCTAAAAAATACCAGGTTTCCCCCAGTGCTTAGCCACCAGGCTAAGCACTGCTTATTTATTTAAGTCTTAATCTTCAATCTTTCAAAAACACTTAATTATGAATTTATGTACTCCAGATAGCGAATAATCGATTACTAAATTAGTTGACAATTATTTCAATAAACGATTAATCATGATTAATCGTTTCAGACCTTTTGAAGTTCCTTCTTCCATTTGGCTTCAGTGGAAGCAACATGGCAGCTCACTTCCTGCTGGATTTCAGCCTCTTTCTCTTTGGTCCAGTCTCCTTTAAGCTTCAGCATGGCGGCCTGATGCTGAGCCTCCAGTTCACCCCTCAGCTTCTCCAGCGCTTCACTACTCTCTTCTTCCTGTTTCTTCTGCAGAGTTTCCTCCAGGAAACACTTCTCTTTGCACACAGAGATGTAACATTCCTGCACGGCCAACATCTTATCGCTGACCTCTGACAGCTGGTTTCTGTGGAGGAAGTTAAAACAGGTGCGTTAAGCGACGTGTAAAGGAGAACAGATTTCAGTTTTAGGGACAGAGACTTACTGCAGCTGCTGAATCTGCTCCTGGTGCTGTGCAGTCAGCTGCTCCACCTCCGCGTTGTGTTCTAGCAGGAGTTCTGTTCTGACCCGGTTCACCACATCATCTCTGTACTGCTGATTTATCCGCTCAGTCCTAAAAAAACATGCAAATGATTTATAAATATCAGGACTGAAACTAATAATTGTTTCAGTAATCGATTATTCTTACGATTAATTGATTAATCAGATAGAAATAATGATTCAATTATTATTTTAAATAATAAATATATTTTATTACCTGAAATGCAACAGCATAACATTCCTTTACTGCATGCTTGATCATTTTTTGGATTAACTGATCAATAACTGGAGTAGTAGTTTTGGGTAGAATATATTTACAAACAAATGTTTCTTTTTCATCTTAAATGCAAAATGTTCATAGTTTGCAGTTTTAACCTAATTCCTGCTCTGACTCTGTTCTTTCAGCAAATTGCCTTAGTAAATGATTAATCGATTACTAAATTAGTTTATGATTATTTTAATAATTGATTAATCACGATTAATCGTTTCAGCAGATGAATAAATAAACCCATCTTGCCATGGGTCTTACCTCTGAGCAGCTTCTTGCTTTTCTTGGTCCAGTTCTTGGATCATCTCTCTCATTTTGGTGCACAGCTCAGAGTTGGCAGATTTCAGCTTTTCCTCGTTCTGTTTCAGCTCTTTATTCTTCTTTTCGAGCATCTACAAGTTGACAAGAAAACAGACTTAACATTTTGTCTTAACTAAACTAAAGAAGGTAAAGAAAATGGACAAAACTCAACCTCCACTTGTTCCAGCAGGTGTGCCTCTTCCTGCGATCTCAGCTCTTTCTGAGAGCCTTCAGTCGTGTCCAGGTGTTTCCTCTGGCTGGTCTCTCTGGCCTGAGGAGGAAAAATTATTTATTTCAGAACAAGAATAACTTCAGTTAGTGTGCTGGAGTCTTGTTGCATGTCTTCCAGGACCATTTGCAGTGTAAAACTGTTCATTTAAAATGTTTTGTTAAGTTTTTCATGAGATAAACCAGGAATCAGGAACCGTTTCAATCCCAAAAGGCCTTTTTGCTACAAATTAACTTTTGTCTAGTCGCAAATAATAATTACAATTAACTCATTGATTTCCATTTGCCTGATTGATCATTTTTGTCTTTTCTCTCTTTCTATCAAAAACTGGATTTCAAAAGTTTGCAGTCTGGTCTCTTTAGATTTGCTCTGATCTCATCCAGCCCTTTTATGAAGACCAATTTTGTTCAAATGTACAGACTCAGACAGACTAGATACAAACATTGTAAAAAAACCAAATAATAAGATAAAACAACTGCTTCCATTCCACTTCACTGTTATGCACGACTCTGTTGGTCTATCATGTAAAATCTCTTTGAAATACACTGAGTGAGGTCAATACAGGATCACAAGCTGGTAAATGTAAGTTAATCTTTAAAAGCGTCCACCAGGGGGAGCCCTTACTGCAGAGCAGAGCTTGGCCTCCTCCAGCTGGGCCTCCAGCTCCCCGACTCGCCCCTGAGCGAGCCGCAGCTCCTCCTGCAGCTGGTTGATCTTCTGCCTCTTCCCCTTTAAACACCCCAGGCAGCGCTGCATTTCCACACGCAGCAGCCTCAACACTTCCTCCTTGGGCAGCTTGGAGTCGGACAGGTGATTCATGGTGGTGCTGAAGAGTCAAAGGGAGAACTGTAAGTTTCATGAGTACCAGCGGAAGAGATCTGATGTTACGTCTGCAGGTTCGTTCACTTTTCAACAGTAAAATTTAAGAATTCTTCAAGGTAAGTTTTCAAACTGTTCCAGCACCACACTTAGAGATAAAAACAACATAATTTAACTAAAAAATAGACCGTTTGAATTCACTGTGACATCATTTTTTACTGTTATTAATAAAGTCTTGTGATAGTATTCACCATTCGACAAGGTAAATTAAAATACAACAAAGTTTTATGTTTTTAAATGTTTCTTAAACACGTGACAAAACACTAATTTAATAAAAACAATTCCCCGATTTTAATAACTGTTTTATGTATAAAATATAAGCCAACCTAATGCTGGTCGATTTGGCTGTAAAACCTATCACATTTCATATCAGTCGATATTGATAATTATTTATTAACTTTTTGTTTTAAATGAATTACTGAATTACTGCCAAACTGGTGGTGTAACTTTTCCTGTTTTGTCCACAGTTTTCACTCCACACTGTTGTTTATTATTTTTAAGCAGTTTTGAGGACCAGTGATGGAACCTTAAACTGCTGCTGTGGCAGTTACTCCACTGGCTGTTGCTAGGTAACCAAAGAATGACCGAGTTGCTAGGTAACCAAAGAGTGAACGAGTTGCTAGGTAACCAAAGAATGAGAGAGTCAGTTGATTCCACCAAAATGGGCAGCTAAAGGATTTCCTCTGCCTACATTTCCCACAATGCTGTGTGGTTCTCTATATATTGAATATTCTGTCTACTGATATTGATCGTGTATCCATTGTGATATATATTGTTATTAATTTATCTTCCAGCCCTAAGCCAAGCCTTTACTTCAATTACACAGATCAATAAATATTCAATACATTGAAACAAACAAATCGTGTTAAGCTAAATGACCTTCATGCTCAAATTAAATACACAAAAAGTTGCTATATATATATATAT
>NW_006800704.1:2876-90809 GCF_000485575.1 Poecilia formosa | reverse complement strand
TTTGATAGGTTTTCTGGCATTTAGTAAATACAAATCATTTTGGAATTCTAACTAATCTAAAACAAGTGAAGTTTAGTTTCATTTAACTTCAGATAGTCATAAAAAATCTCTTTTTTTGTTAAAAAAAAAATACCAGGTTTCAACTGTAAATTATGTTTTCCTAATTTTGCTTTTCATCTAATGTTTATTACAAAACTGCAGTTTGAATATCAAGCACTTTACTTGAAATTCAAGTAATTCTAACGGGTTTCAGGAAACCCTGTGTTAACCTCTGAGGCAGCGTAAAATCCCAGTGATCGCAGCCTACCTGTGAACTGTTCCGTTCTTCCTTTCGGGTTTCTTTAATCCCAGATCCATGCAGGATTCAGACAGCTGGTTCTCCCAGTCGTTACTGAGGTCAAACGCTATGGCGCCGTGTTTCAGGGCAGACTCATACAGCGTAATCTGCTCCTTCAGTTCAGCCATGTCCTCCTTTCAGGTGAACAAAAACAGGTTTAGGTTGACAGGTTTGCACAGCCCTGTCTCTGGAGAACATTTAACAGTAATTTAGTAGTAAGAAAATAAAGTAAATGGAAAGCACACCTGTAAAACTTTGTTTATGTTTTCGCTCAGTGTCTTGGCTGACTGAGCTTGTTGTAGTTTGATCTGCATTTGACTCATTTCCTGAACAGAATCTGAAGAAAAACAAGCAAAATTACTGAACAACTAAAACAAAAGAGTAACTAACCACATCAGGTTCAGCAAATGCCTGATATTTAATACATACAGCACTGTGACAAAGTATTTACTCATTTTTAATGGTTCAGGGAACAACATTGATGTTTCCAGTAACTAGCAATAAGTCAAGTTGGTGTGTATAAATTTCTTTTTTTGCAGAATTAACTTCACTTGGCTGCAACTAATGATTATTTCTGACGACTAATCAATTAGTTCCATTAAAAATTTACACATTCTACAGATTTTCCATTTAATCATCTGGTTCTTTCAGCAAATTACCTTTTTTGGAGTCTTTATAATCTAGTTAACGATTACACTGCAAAAACACAAAATCTTACCAAGAATTGTTGGTCTAGTCTCAGTAAACTTGAAATAAGACAAACTAAGTTAAAAGTAACGTTTCAACAAGATAAAGGAGTTTGTTTTAAGTAAATATGTCCTTAATATTGATCAAAGTGTTGTTTCATTGGCAGATTATTTAGTTTATAACATTTTTCCCATGTTTACAGGTTAATTTATCTGCCTATAGAACTAGTCTGAATCCTCGAAGTTAGTCTCATTTCCAGTGTAGTTATATTTTGCGTTTTTGCAGTGTATTTCAACTTTGATTCTGAATTTCTCTGGATCAGAGCGTGATGTGTTGGTCTAAGAGGTCTTCTAGCCTACTTCATGCTGTCAGACGGGTTTTGTTGAAGTCAGGCAGTAATTGGGCCTGGATGTGGCGACTGACACTGAACTCAGTTTTCATAAAAAATAAAAATAAAAAATCACAGCAAATTCACAATTTAACAAGGAAAGTGGGGCAATGACTTTTTCTTAATGAGTAAAATCATAATTTGATAACCTCATTTTGTATTTACATGTTATCTTTGTCTGATATCAAAAGGTATTTGACGATCCAAGACATTTTCTGCAAAATGTCTCAGAAGAAAACGAAGGAAATCTGTGAGGGTGTAAATACTTTTCCCAGCACATATCTGGACTCGTTACTGACTCGTCTGCAGCAGCTTGGCACATTGTTGCTGACTCTCTTCGAGGCGCTGGCTCAGAGAATTGACGATTCTGGCTCTCTCCAGCTGCTCTTCTTCTCTCTGGCACTCCAGCTGCTGAACTTGCTGCTGCAACTTCTGACTAACATCAACCTAGAAGCAGGAAAGCAAACAAGAGCAACACAAAAACCACACTTATGATGTTTCTGCACAAACCGTTGATGAATAAATTGTTCCAAATAAAATTACTGACCTGGTCGTTCAAAGCCTGGGAGGTGGAGTCGAGTTTTTGCTGCACGGCCAGCAGCGCCGCGTCGTGCTGCTCCTTCATGACAGCGAGGTCTCTGTCGTGCTGCTGCCGCGCTCTGGACAGCGTGTCAGAGCGGCAAAGCTCCAGCATCTGCTGCTTCATGCTGTCCACTGCAGCGTCAGCAACCTTCAGCTTCTTCATGTTCTGCAACACGAAACGCTTCGGCTTTAAGCAGAACACCTGATTTATTCAGCAAATGATTTCAATGACAGAATATTTAAAGCAAAGGAAGGAAGAACATCAGCTTAAATTACTTAATGTGCATTATTTCTGCATATCGAAGGTATTGTTTTCAACAGCAGTTTACAAATGCTACATAAAGCAATTTTAAATGACAACATTATCAGTTTTATGACAGCATATTAGGGCCACTGCAGGCAGAAAAAAGGAGTACATTTCTGCAACAACAAAAAAAAACCTCAGAAATTTTCTTGAAATCTCATTGTTTTTTTTGTTTGTTTTTTTTAGATTTTTTCAGAAAATCTCAAAAGTTAATCTCAGAAAAAGTTCTGAGATTAACTTCAGACATTTTTAAATTTTGAATTTTTTCAAGCAGATTTTCAATTTTGAACCTCAGAATTTTTTTAAAGAAAATTTCTGAAATTTCAGAGTTTTTTGGCAAAAATGTACTCCTTTTTTCTATCTACAATGATCCTAATACATTGTTGTACAGTTTAATGATTGTTGATGGAAGACTAGCAAATAAACTAAGCAATAAGCAGTAGGGATGAAGAGGTGAAACAGCGTCGTTGAAACGTTTACCTCCTGGTCTTTCTCTTTCAGGATCTGGACCTGCTGCTCCAGAGCCTTCAGTTTGTTTTGCATCTGAGTTTCTCCTTTCTTCGCTTCTTCAATCAATCGACTCGACTCCCTGAAACTTACCGCCAGGCCATCTTTTTCATCTGTTAAAAATAACAGCAGGCTCTCATGTATGTGGTTATTTTCATAGTGTGCAGACAAACAGAGTGAAACTAACCTTTGACGATTGCAAACTGATGCTCGATGTATCTCATATTTCGGCGTGAATCCTCCAGTTTCCGCTCCAGGTCTTCGATTTGCCTCTGCTGAGCTTTGTTTAACACCTGCAGCTGCGCGACCTGCTCCTTGTCTGCAGTTTCTGAAACGCCACAGACATTTGAATCCCCAAATTATTCACAGTTTTAATAAAAGCAGTATTTTTAAAATACTCCGGATTGTAAGGCATCTGTCGTTTTTTTTTAATAAAATTAAAGGGTCTTAAGGTCGCCTTATAGTCCAGAAAATACGGTAGGCTATTAGTTGGTAAGGCTTTTCAATCCTCAGCATTTCACCAACATTAAAACTTCAAAAAGAAAAAAACAAGACAATAAAACCAGCAGTTCTTTAATGCAACATCAAAACACAGATCACTGAAACTTACGTTGGGTCGAATCAAGAAATTCCCTCTGCAGCTGTTCAAATTGATCTTTTTGCTGAGCACTATGAGGGTTTAACAGTTTTGGCTGGTGGGCTGGATGCTGAGGGTTAAAATTGACCTTGAACTGATTGTTGCCATGGTCACTTGGTCCAGCGGTTAACTTCTGAGGATCAAAACACAGAAAAACTGTTTATTAACGCACATGGAACTAAAAACAAAAACTTCAGGATTTCTCCAGACAAAGGTGGATAACTCACTTGGAAATGGTTTCTGGTGTTGTTGTCGCCTTGGCACTGCGGACTCCTGTAGCCTCCGTCGCCGTTATAATCCAGATTGCTTCTGGTGCCGTCAGGGAACAACCGTGGGTCACACTCTGCAGAATAATCCCCGGTCTCTGCATATTCATCCGAGTCCATGTTTGTTCGATTTTCCTGAGCAAAGTGACGACCCTGGTCCCAGCCGGGAGGCAGACTGTGAGGCAGGTGTCCGTTAGCATGTCCGTCCTCGTACGCATACCCATCAGGCGAGCCGTGATTGTAGTCGACTTCGTAGGCCTTCAGAGAAACAGTAACAGTGTTACTGATCTGTTTTTCTTTTATTTACTTTGAATATTGGACAGAAATGATCTAATTAGGGCTGCAACCAACAATTATTTTAGTCATGGATTAATCAGATAGCAAAACTGGCAGATTTTTAATTTGTTCACTTATGTATTTTTCATACAGTATTACAAATACAAGAAAAGAAGCAAATAAATAATTTAGTTCCTTTTTTTATACAACAAAATGAACATTTATTGCCTAAAATGCAATAACAGATTTGCTTCAGCAAACGTTTGATCATTTGTAGCACAGGATGAATCTGCAGCTAAAACAAATACTTCTAACATCAACATGTGAAAAGCTCAGCTCTTTCTTGACTTGACATGATTGACATAATTTGGTAGCAAAAGGTGCTTAATAGCAGATTTTTATTTATAGAATTTGAATCAGGTGAAGCTAAAACTGCGACCTGAGGAGATTTGGGTAGAACACATCTATAAATATCTCCATATTAAATGCAAAATGTTTGTTAACAAGTAATCAATTACTGATTTGACGATTATTTGAATAATTGATTCATCGCGATTAATCGTTTCGGTCGTAGATTTAATACAAACACAAAGTAAGACAACCTGTGTGTGAGAGGTTGGATGCGAATGATCAGACCAATCCTGGTTCCACTTCGTCTGAGGGCTGAGAGAAAACAAAATCACTTTCAACCACTTCTTAAAGTCTCCAGACTGGACTGATGGGTGAACAGAAACACGCGCTACCTGCTGCCGGTGTTTTTATTGCTGTAGGTAGAGCACTCCAGCTCAGGGGAGGAGGAGTCTCTGCTGTCTTCCAGCATGTCATCTGGTAAGTCGGTGAGCAGCTTGTGCAGCTGCAGAGACACGACACATGGAGATTAGTCAGCAAGGTTGCTCAGCAACAAAGTTATAAACTAACACAGTGTAAAGAAATAACACAGAGAGCCGATCAATGACGACGTGAGAAGCAGCAAGGCGAGGCGGCACTTTGTTTGTTTTCTCATAAGTGACAGAAGGTATTTTCTGATCTTCCTAAATGTTTTATGAAGATTCTGAAACTAAACTAAAAAAATTTATTTGTTTTGAAATGATAGTCGTTCAACTAACTAACCAGAGGTTTTCAAATGTGCACATTTTTACTTGAATCAGTAATAAAATGCCTGCCTTATTTATACATTTTTGCACCTTTAAAAAAGCTGAGAAAGTTTTGTGTCAGTAAACAGGCTTTCAGAAACGAGCAGAACCTGCTGGACTTACTTCCCACAAAGATTCCTGAATATTCCTCAGATCCTCGACTCTGTCCACGACCGACGGACCCATATCACCACAATTACACATCTATAAAAAATCCTCCGCTTCCATCTATACCACCAACATATCCTAATACATTTGCGGAGATGACCTCCTGTGTGAAACATTCAAAGTGCGCCCGGCATGTCGTCGGCTTCCTGTGACATCACTGCGTTTCGCTCCCAAAGACCTCCATTGTTCAGAAAAAAAACATATAGCAGGGTTAACTGGAGCAGAAACATTCCAGTTACTGGCAGCAAACGAGTTCCCCTTGACCAGTTGTGTGTAATAAGTAGGTTACTACGAATTGATAAAATAAAATGAACTCGGAGGGAAGAAGTTAGTTTTAAATCTAATCAGCAAGCAGCTCAGCAACATTTCTTCCCTCCTAACTCGAGCTCAAATGGGGTCAAGAGTGGAAACGAATCGACTCAGAGGAAGGAGAAAGTAGGGAGGCTGCAGGGCAGAGCGAGTTTCAGCGGGACACACCTGGAAGGAGGCCTCTCCACCGAGCCAATAATAGCTCAGACACATGGACTAACAGATTGTGGGTGTGAACAGCTAAGTGGAGGTGGGCCTGTCAGAGGGTGGCTGTGATTTGTGACATTCAAACAATGAACACTTTACTGCGTCTACAAACAGCAGAGAACAACCTGGTAGATTTATCATTTACAATCACAATCCAACAGCAGTGGACAGCTCTCCCTGTTAGGCCGGTAGCAATAAATCAATTAATTAATCGCATGATAAATAAAGATGAGCTCAATCATTTCTATTTGCATGATTTATCATTTTTCTCTCTTACCAAAACCTGGAGGACAAAAGCCTGTGGTCTGGTGTTTTGGCCTAAACTTTCCCTCAAACTCTTTTGAAGGAACATTTTGACTACATAGGTAATTCATGTTTTAATCTGAAGTTTTTTTTCTATTATTTATTTTGTATATTTAAAATGTCTTCCAGTTCCAGTGTTAAATATTACTTATATTAGATTTTATTACTTGAAAATGGTCTCAAAACACCAGTATTATCGTTTATTGCAATAACTTCTGGGACAATTTATTGTCCAGCAAAATTTCTTATCATGACAGGCCAACTTTCACTTTCTCTAATTGTTCTTTGCACAATTTTATCTAATTTTTTATCTCAATACACTTCAGTTTTATGTACCAGGACAGCCTTCTCACACTGCCAAAATCAAAGGTGTTGATGATACCAGTGTGTTTGACTGGATGACAGCAGACCCAATGATGCAGATTAACTGAAAACCATCATAAAAGCAACCCAGACTTCCTTAACACCTCAGCAGAGCCACATGGTGACTGGACTGGCTGCACAGATGCAGTAATTCATGTAAAAGAAGCTTCAACAACATGTGGAGTACATTTACTGTTGCCAAGCTTGAGTTACTGACTGATATCTTGAATACCGCTTCAGCATCGTCTTTTCCATACAACACCATCTGTTTTAAAAAGTCTACCAGTCTCTCTTGCCCAAAGCAACGATGTTGCCAACTCCGTACTTCAAGCAGGAACGGTGCTATAAACCTTTATAGTTTCCACCCAATTTCTCCGGATGTAATGGTAGCCATTATGACCAAATAAAAAGTGATCCGACTCAGTTGCACATCCCTGGGATCGCGAATCCAATATTTTTATTTCTAATAACTGCAGTATTTTTCTGTTATAGTAGTATATTATTATTATTGCTATTATTGTTGTTATTGTTAATCTTGTTTTTAACATGTTAAAAACTTTTTTGATATGAACTTTTATACTGATGCTGCTAACTGACCTAAACCTGGAAATGTATAGTCATTTAATGTCATTAAGACAGAATAAAAAAAAAAAAAAACAATTAGATGCAGTTATCGTATGTATTTAAATTTGTAGATCCAAATAAATAGCCATGGTAGAAAGAGCCGAATATTAAGCTGAGGAAAATAGGTCCTTTAACACTGTGACATGCTATGTTTTGCACCTCTTGTTCTCTGGCGTAGTCCTCCTGGTCGTATTCATCTTCCTCATGTTGAGTCTGAAGGGCAGCGCTGTCAAAATCAATGGACATGTTGCACTGCCTGCTTGGAAAGAAGAGTAAACAGTCTGGTCAGCTCGGTACGCTGCAGCAGTGTAGTCAGGCGTTAACTTAAAAGATAAGTAAAATGTATGTTAAATTGAATTTTTGTTGTCACAAGCAGATATGTATATTAATAACTTACCAAGTGGAAGGGGTAAAAAACTTGGAAGTTCCTTTTAGTAGCTCATCCAAGATGTTGTAGAGTGTTGAGTGTTGAGCATGCTGCTGTTTACATTATAAAGCAGCGATTTAAAAAAAACTTAGTTGCTTTTTTACATTAACAAAAGCATAAAACCTTTTCACATAGAACGGTATCTGTAGACGGCGATTATTTTTGCTAGTGCAGAGTTTAACAAAACTTTCCGAGCAGTTCTCCGGGGAGTAAACTCTAAAATCAGAAGCTAACAGTAGTTAGCCAGCTAACTAGCTTGTTGAACATACGCGTGACGTCGACTCCCCCTCTTTGAAAACTCGCGCGCATTAGCAGCGCCAAACCCTCGCGGATGTAAACAGGAAAAAAGAAAAATGCTGCCCAAAAACTTTATGCAGTTTCATGACGAAGCATAAATTCTGTTATTTCACTGGTTTAGTCATTAAAATTACGTCCACTTAGTCGAACAGACACGCCAGAAATGTTTTTGTTCTCTTTCTAATTCCGGGAATAGTCTAGGTTAGCAACGTCTCCATAGTAACAGCTTTACTGGAATTATGGGTAGGGTAGTTCTTGGTATGTTGTACTGATAGTTGGCTCCATACACGCTCCGAGAGCGAATAGTTTTATTTTATCATTCCATGTTTTTTTAGATAACAGATATTTTCTTTTCTTATGATCAGTAGTAAGTAACAAACTCAAATAAATCATAAAACTAAAAATATTTGGCCTAAAATAATCTTGAATTATAGTCTTTATTGGGCTCGCCATATTATAACCTGTATACTAGGAATACTTACTCATTATTCTTTCAGAAATTACTTCAGACTGGAGGTTATTAATAAAATAATGCTGAAATGTCCAGTTTGAAGTCGCTTCGCTTTCTACGGTGGCCAGTGTAGGTCATTTCTCTTTCCATTTCCGCGTCTTGGCTCTGCAGCTGTTCCTGAGTCAGCTCCCTAATCAAACAGCAGCTAAATGGAATGAGTAAATGTGGCTTCAGCATATCGGAGGTCAGCGGTTTCATATCCGGGATTTCTGTGGGACAGTCAGCTGACAGCAGTCAGGCTGCTGTGTGAGTGAGAACTTCGACAAGAAACTGATTAAAAACCAAGTAATCTCTGATCAAGTAAACATGGCATCTAATCCACCCAAACTGAAGATTGAGATAACTTCCAATGAAAGGTGAGAAGCAATGAATGGGACCGATTGTCCGGTGTTGAAATGAGCAATGCATGCTTACCAATTTTTTTTTTATTTTCTTCATGCGCAGGCTGAAAAACTTGAAGGATCATTTTGAAGCAAAGTTTGGAGAATCTCCTCTCTTCTATGCATGTGCACCTGGAAGGGTAAATCTAATAGGTAATTTAATAACTTAAAAGGTCATTTCAGACTTTGACCACCTTGAAGTTTTACTACATGTCAATTTTGTTCCCTTTTTTATATTCAGATTGTTCTGTGTCACTAAATGAGGTTGTCTAAACCCATTAAACCAAATTTAACATGTTAAACTGCTGAGGTTTTTCTATACATTATGAAAGTACTAACACGGTACTCCCAGTATTTTTTTATTTGTTGTACATTTAATTTGTTCATTTGATTTTTATTTAACATAATATGTAATGGTACATAACTATGAAGTGGAAAGTCAAAGATATGAGTGAATTTTGTTTTACTTTTTACGAAATAAAAATATAAATGTATGACATGTAATAAATACTTTCTAGAACAATTTTTCAATGAAACATTGGATTTATAATTAAATTGAATGAGACAAAGTTGGACTCTGTTTACTAAGTCGATTAAATTGGTTACAATTGTCAAAGCAGTTTTAGTCTGACACAAAAGTAAAAAGTTAAAACCTTAAAGAAATTTAACAAACACCTAAATACTTTGGATAACTAATCAGAGATTTTAGATAGGGGTATTTCTAGTATTATAGAACTCGAGTAGCTAAAATATGGAACCAGAAGTTCCAAAACAATTGAATTATTTCAGATTAATTGTAAGTTATTATTTTTCACCAGGCGAACACATTGACTACTGTGGATACTCAGTCCTGCCGATGGCCATCGAGCAGAACATCCTGGCCGCCGTGTCTGTGAACAACTCCGGAACGATCCAGCTGGCAAACACAAATCCTCAGTACCAGTAAGACGCCAACAATTACTGCACTTTTATTTTATATTTTTGCAACTTTAATTAAGGATTTTCAAAAATATCGGTGCTGCTTTAAGTTTTTTTAAAGGCTTTTTGTTTATTTGCAGGGATTTTAAAGTGTCCTGCTCAGAGGACATCGTCATAGACAGAGAAAATCCAAAGTGGTATTATTATTTTCTCTGTGGAGTCAAAGGTATCCAGGTAAAACCGTGGCTAAAATAAATATGATTTAAAGCAAAAACGGTTGAATAAAAAAGCCATACATCTTCTTTTTTCAATGGCTGACGTTAAACTTCTCTTGTTTTAGGTCAGTTAGAATTAGCAAAATTATTTCTGTTTGCTAAATGACAAAATAATGAGAGAAATAATTTGTAAGATTCATCACTAAAACCAGAATTTTATATACAGAATGCTTGTTATTTATTTTATGCAATGATCAATGATGCTTTCATGGCTTTGAAAACTTCTGGTTAAATGGAGGCGCACTTCTAGATCTATTTTTACCCTATTTTATATAATTTATATTTGCTAAATAAGTTTGATTATTCTAACTGACCTGAAACAAAGAAAGTTTGATCGGCTTTAACTTCAGACAGTGAGAAGAAAATTTATTCTGTAAACTTTCTTTTTTAACTGTATTGTGTAGTTATTAAATGTAATGTTCTTTCACTATCCTACAGTATTTTATCTTGATCTGATTTTATTTTCTCCAGGAGAAGTTTGGGATCGGTCGTCTAGCTGGAATGTCTTGTGTTGTTGATGGAACCATTCCTCCCAGTTCTGGTCTGTCCAGTTCAAGTGCCTTAGTTTGCTGTTCTGGCCTCTTAACGATGGAGGCGAACCAGAAATCTCTTTCTAAGGTAAAAACAAAACAAAACAAAAAAAACTTGCTGTAGTTTGAAAATGTTCTCAAAACAACAGTATTATCATTTATCGTCGCATTAACTGGGATAATTTATCATTTTCCAGTGCTTTGTGTTGTTCCTGCCAACAAATTCCCAATAAAATATATTAAATTTGTAGTTTAATGCAAAAAAAATAAATAAAAAATCAGAAATCAAAATTTCAAAAGCTATGAATGCTGGGGCAAAGAAGTTCTTAAGTGGGGGGCAAAAACCCAAGAAAATTATCCATCAAATTAAGACAATCCCTTTGTGCGCTTGCCTTTCCATTCCTCAATGTAAGGAAGTATTTTGTGGAGCGTTTATGAGTGTTTATTGCTTCTTTACTCTGTTTTAGTCCTCTGTAATCTCCCCTAAAGGTGGATCTGGCTGAGATATGCACCAAAAGTGAGCGCTACATCGGGACAGAGGGAGGAGGCATGGACCAGTCCATTTCATTCCTGGCAGAGAAGGGAACTGTATGAAGCTGTTTTTTTCCCCACCACTGCGATGTTTCTACATTCAGATGGTTAATGTTTATTGAAATGACAGAATTTCAACCACTTATCAGGCGAAGCTGATAGAGTTCCAGCCTCTGAGGGCCACCGATGTCCAGCTCCCAGACGGGGCCGTGTTTGTGATCTCCAACTGCTGTGTTGAGATGAACAAAGCTGCTTCTTCTCACTACAACATCCGGGTGGTGGAATGTCGGATTGCAACAAAGGTGCATCTGAAGCTGAAACAAGCTGAAAAAAGCATTGCTTTCTTTCATCCTGAATTTGTAATCTTACAGTATTTTAGGCATTTCCCTGCTTCAGCACACATGGTTTCAGTTGATGTCTGGTCAACAGGCTGAATACTCTGAATGGGGTGTGTGGAAGCAGGGAAAAATCTAAAATATGCATTTTAGATTGGGAAACACTGATCTAATATAGTAACAACCTACCAGGGATGCAAGTTATCGATTAATGAGTTAATCTGAAGTTGATTGCTCTCATCTATCGACTAGCGATTAGCTACTTTAAAAGTGGCTACTCTTGTATCAACTGGACCGACTAACTTTCCATAACATGAAGAACTACATTTTTCAAAAAGAAGCACATTATTATATGTTAACTTTCTGTGTTAGCTTTGCTAAATGCTAACACAAAAGTGTTTTTCTCACATTATTGCACTTAGAAAGCCCTCAAAATAAACCGCGCTTATATTCCTTACGTCATTTGCCATTATTTTTGCAATTTTTCTGAGCTATAGGTTCATAGCAAATCATTAACTATTGGTCGAAAAGCTGACGCTGTTCTGTCATGCAGCTCGACTGAATGACCGCTATTCTTAAGTTGACAACTAAAGAAGCTTGGCAGGTGTTAATATTTCAAAACAGCACTGCTTAAAGCGCAGCTAGCGTTCAACAGCAGACTCTGTTTTCGACCGCTTTCCTTTCCAGTTACGGCATGGTCGCCGCCATCTTTAATTCTGTAGCAAGGGCTCCGCTTAAGGATGACCAGCGGCGCCCTCTGCTGGATGGCGGCTAAACTGCAACGCTGAAAGAATGTCTAGCGGACATTATTAGTTAATCGAATGGAAAAAAAAATCTAATAAATAATTAATAGTTATTTGATTGATTGCTTACATCCCTAGTTTACACAACTTCATGGTATGTTAAATGTTTGGCGCAGATGTTGGCGAAGGCTCGAGGTCTGGATCCAAGCAGGTTGATGAAGCTTTCTCAGGTTCAGACGGAGCTGAAGGCCTCCCTGGAGGAGATGCTGGCCCTGGTGGACGAGGTGCTGCATCCTGAGCCGTACAGTTGTGAGGAGATATGTAAAGTTCTGGGCATCTCCACCGAGCAGATGTGCACAGAGCTGCTGAGCGCTAACACTCAGCATGGTGGGTAACTGAACACATCTGCACAATCTGGAGTGAAGTCACCCGATTTAGTCAAACATCTTTGGTATAATTGAAGCAACCAGTATCCAGTAATGTTGCTCACAAATCAGCCATTTAGGGCTGCAGTTAGTGATTATTTTAGTAATCAATTATTTTGTCAATTAATCAAAATGTCTGATTCTGAAGATTTTTCATTGAGAAAATGTGATTAAAATCGGAAATTGAATTCATTATGATATTGCCCAGCCCTATTTTCAATATTAAACAACAATTAAGTTGGGTCACACTTAAAATGACTCAATATCACAGTTTGTTCTGTATATTAAAAAAAATGGAAAATTATATTTAACCCCACAAAACTGTGGATTTTTCTAAATCAGACCATTAAAATGATTAATTTTAAGTTGTTTTTTTTTTCTATTTGTTTCTCAGTAACAAACTTCAAGCTTCACCAGCGAGCCAAGCATGTGTACGGTGAAGCTGAACGCGTGATGAGGTTTAAAAGCATTTGCGACGCTGGAGCTGCAGGATCCATAGCGCTGCTGGGAGAGCTGATGAACCAGAGCCATGCGAGCTGCAGAGACCAGTACGAGTGCAGCTGCCCAGAACTGGACCAGCTGGTGGACATCTGTCTGTGAGTACAGGAAGACAAACCAACACAAAAAAAGACATTTTTAAATAAATAAACTGGAATAAAATAAAAATTCATGAATTTGGTAGCTGAAAAATATTTGATTCTATTATAATGTCAATAGATGATTCTAGTAAATGAAGTTCAATTTTTAGGGGTTGTTTTGGATCATAAAACGAAAACTCTGAATCTATTGGACTTCTAAATAAATATATAGAATAATCATATGCTTTTGTTTTTTTCATATCTGATTTATTGCATAGAGATTTGGGGCAACACATATGGATTATTAAAAAAGATTCTGTCTTAAATTTCAAAAGTTTGACATTAATTTTCTGACATCAAAAGTCAGAATTCTCTGGTTAAAATCAGAATTTTGAGGAAAAAAATGCCAGAATTCCTTTCTTTTAGTTTTCTGTCCCTATTGTAGGACACAGCATTAAAAAAACTTTGTCCTTAGTGTCATTTAGGAGTTTGAAGACTTCCTAAAAAATAATCTGTAAACTAAGCAACAAATAAACTCCTTCAGCTGAACTCATGTACCTCTAGTGCCACCTTGTGGTCAAACTTTGAAACTGTGTGTAATCAATATCAGTTTTTCTTTTTGACTTCATGAACAAAAAAGGCAAACTTTTTATTGTAATTTACTGAGTTACTGTATACCTAGTTCCTTTTACAAAAATCGTAAGTGTGCATTTTTATTTTTACTGCCCTGTGTTTTACAGCTAGCATGATCAATTTGCTCTCTCTCACACACACACACACACACACACACACAGGTCCAGCTATTGATTTCAGCTTTTACCACTGCAAGCGACTGACTCAGTAAAACCTCTTTCAGTTCAATAAAACAGTATCTCTCTCACATTGATTTTTCATAAAGATTAATGGCGCTGAAAGCTGCGCTGTAGTACCAACTCTTCGTTGTTTCTTCTGGTTGCAGGAAGTCGGGAGCCGTCGGCTCCAGGTTGACCGGAGCGGGCTGGGGAGGCTGTGCCGTTTCCATGGTTACCAGCGAGAAGGCGGCATCTTTCCTCCGAGCTGTCAGAGATGCTTACTACACGCCGGACCCGCGCAGAGCGGCGATGGAGAAACAAAGTCTGTTTGTGACGAAGCCGGCGGGCGGAGCTGCAGTCCTACTGGAGGAGTGAATTATACAACCGATGTTTACTTGTTTATTTTGCAAACAAATCAACTACAACAAATGCAAACTGTAATTTTTATTTTACATTCAGGAGGTGGAAATTAGGATGCTAATTTTTTTTTTTTTGCTTTTCTACAGATAAGGGCCAAATATACACTTTTGTGATATTTTCTAAAAATTAATCTGGGAGATGATGTCAGATGATTTTGTACCCAAAAATAAAATCAAGCTGTAAAATAAACTCTGTATTTGTAGTGTATAAAATACTGATGCACTTTATTAAGGGATAAGTAATGTACAAACAACTTTAATTAAAAGGCAAAAGAATAAAAACACACAGTTCAATTCGCTAAACCTAAAATAAAATGAATGGAAACTGTAATTTAAAAAAAAACAACTGGAAATTATGGTGCCAATTTCTTTTTTACTTTTCTACAAATGGTGACATATGGGCAAAATATCCATCTGTAAGTGTGATATGTATTTTTTTAAATTATTTTTTAAATTAATCTGGGAGATGATGTCAAATGATTTTCCACCCAAAAATAAAACCAAACTCAGAAAATGTTTTGCATTTGTAGTGTATACATTTCTGCTGCACTTCAAGAATAAATAAAGTAGAAAAAAGTTTAATCAAAAGGAAAATCATAACCTGGCAATATTATTTTTTTAAGACAAGTTTCAATTTGTGAAAACCTCTATATGGGTTTTGCCTTCTGGGCTGTTTAATTCACTAAACTAATCAAAACTATTTTTTAATATTGAGGGGCTGGGAATTATGGTGTTAATTTCTTTTTTACTCTTCCACATATGGTAAAACAGGAACAAAGAACTAAAAGAACAAATAAGGAACAAACCAAGGATGGATTTTAAAAAATGAAGAAAGAAGGTAGGACACAAGGAAGCAGCAATACATCATACTATTTTTCTCTATTATTATTATTTTTTTAATTCTTGTCCAGATCTGGAATATACTAAACTCAAATTCCAGATTGTGCAGGGACCCAGAAATTCCCCCAGACTTTCTGGTTTCACCAAACCCTTGACACGATTCACAGTATTAAAAAATGAGGTATGCTTCGTAACCATTTGAGCTTCAATTTACCCAAATAATTTTAAAAAAACTCAGTTTGTGCTTGTTTTGTCAGATCCATGCAAATATAAAGTATGTCACTGCAGTATTCAAACCTTTTGGATTTTTTTTTTTTACATTTTCTTACATTACAACAACAAACTTAAATGTATTTCATGTGAACGAGAAACATAAGAAAATATTGTGGCCACTTTTAATTTGATCCAGAAATTACATAATTAGTTAACAGAGTTAACTAATGTGTAATTAATAGAGGTATATGTTGTAAGAGCAAGGACTCCAAAACTTAAAAGATAAAAAGAGCCATTGTATCGTTTATCATTTATCGTGATAATTTTTTTCATGATGAGAATTCTGATTTATTGTTGTCACCATAAATTCCAGGTAATGTTTAAAATCTCTCAAAACTGTCAGGATTGTTATTTTCACTGTTTTCTCCACTGTTTGTTCAATTATAATACCAGTAAATATCAATACATTTAAATATATAATTAAATGCAGTTACTGTGTGTAGTTTAGAGATACAAATCACACTCCTTTATGTGATTCATGTCCTCCATCCATCCGTCCATCCATCCATCTTCTTTACACCCTTGTCCCTCAGTGGGGTCAGGAGGTGCTGGTGCCTCTCCAGCTAACGTTCCGGGTGAGAGGCGGTCATCCTGGACAGGTCGCCAGTCTGTCGCAGGGCAACACAGAAACACACAACCATGCACACACTCACACCTAGGGGCAATTTGGAGAGGCCAATTAACCTGACAGTCATTTTTTTGGCCTGTGGGAGGAAACCGGAGTACCCGGAGAAAACCCACACATGCACAGGGAGAACATGCAAACTCCATGCAGAAAGACCCGGGCTGGGAATCGAACCCAGAACCTTCTTGCTGCAAGGCAACAGCTCTTGATTGATGTCCTAAAGAAGCATATTAAAAAACTGATATTGTTTTTTAAGAGCATTATTTGCATTTGTGGCGCTATAATTTCTCTGCCATGGTCAGGTCATTGTGCTACAGTTAGCTAAAAAATAACTAAGAAAGAGTTTTTATGATCACTTTTATCATTATTGGAATAGTACCACATAATATTGTGATGTAACTTTAAGTCCATATTGCCCAGCCCAGCCAGAGTGACGGTTGGTGGTTACCGTGGCAACCGGTAACTGACAGTTTGGCACCCTTTTTTTTTTCTGTTGACATTCTGTAACTGCGGTATTTATTAGGTTCAGCTCTGCTTTTTTCTCTGCAAGTATTCAATTTTAACACATATTTTAGACTAATTTAGTCACATACAGGGTTTAATGTACAATTTTGCCATATTTTGTATGTTTTTTGACTGTCATTACCATAAGTAATGTGCATTTTGACTGTGTTTAATTCTATTACTGTTATCTGCTGTCAGCTCCTCACTGAGAACCATTAGTTTGTTAAGGGTAATTTATTTTATTTTATCTATAGGCTCAGAAGCTGCTGGACTGAGATTAACCACCAACTTTATTTTCTCTTTTGTTAGAGTAAATACGGTGAACCTGAGTGTGTTTGTTGTGAAGTCAACCTGCTGGACCTGAGGCAAAAAAAGAAGGATTACATATGTAAGCAATAACCAGCGCTGTTGAGTGTATATATCTCACACTTAGTTGCTAAATGTGTTCCACTATGACGCTCCTGCTCTTCATGTACGGAACACCAAGAAGGCCAAAAAATTTCATAACTTTTTCACTCCAAACAGCTATTATCAAAACCTAAATCGTATGGAAATGAACCCTACTGCCAGACAAATCGCTTTCATCCAATCAACAAGTCAAAATATTCCAGAAATTACAAAACAAACTTACAGGATTTTGGAAAAACACAAGCGTACATAATACACTTGAATTTTGTAGTCTAATAGTATGTAGTTAAGCACACAAAAATGCATCCTTTATGAATTTCATGTAACATTTCTACAGTTTTTGATCTACTATGTGATCCCTTTCTACTCAACTCAACTTCAGGAAAACCTTTAGAAAAACAATGTAATATCTTAAATGAAAGCATGCTCGTATGTTAGAACTGCCTATTGGATTGATGCTCTCAGTCCACTTCAATTATTTTGCAAGGAACAACAGTCAAAAATTTCAATCTCAAGGCTGGTAGTAATATGCTCCAAAAGACTTGGACCTGTGATTGTAACAAAAGGTTATAATCTATGGTGTTGACTGTATAGAAATACATGCCAAACTGTTCCAGATTTTTATTTGTAAAACGTTTTAATAATGACGCATATAAATTTCCTTCCACCGTGGCTTTTGGCCAACAATATAAAATCCTACTAAAATTAAAGTTTGTACTTGTAACATAACAAAAATGTGAGAAGTTGAAATGGGTGTTAATACTCTGGTTAGGCACTTGAATCCTTTTGTGTTACTTCAGCCTGTCTGCTTTATGGCTCTCTGCTGGTTCTGCTGAGACTTCGTTCTTCCTCTTCAGTATATTTTCTATCCAGCTGGAGCTCTGTGCTATTCTTTCCAGGGAGTGAGTGGAAGATAGTGTGCTCACTCTCATGTTTTTGCCTGAGGTGATCAGCTCTCCATAGCCTTGCTGGTGGGAGAAGGCGTAGGCAGAGCGGCGGGAACTGGTCCGGCGGACTCGCCTCAGGTTCTGTTCCTGAGGCCTTTGTTTCTTTCTGGACTGCTGCAAATGACGAACCTGTGAAGACAAACCAGCGATCTCTTAATTCCCCTAAGATGGTCAGATTTTACAGCATCTTCTATACTGACTGTGTAGAAACCCTCACTGTTCCTGCACCTTGTCTGTTAGAGTTGGGAAGAGGTCGACTCTCAGGAAGCTCACGACTAAGCCAGGCAAAATGCACACCACAGTGGTGAGCAGGATGACCAACCACACGCTCTTCTCCGAGAGACAGTTACGAGCCGTGCCTGTGGAAAAACAGCAATATGAAATTCCTTCTGCTTCGTTTCCACCAGTCTTTTGTTTTTAAACGTATTGAGCCAAACTCACCAATAAATGGGAAATTACTCGGAAAGATGCCAAACAGGCCGTCACTTTGCATTGCAAACAGAATGGCAAAATACACGATCAGGCTGCCCCACATGAACAGATGATTGACTGCGGTCCAGTAGTGTGTATCCAGTCCAATCTAATAACAAAGACATCACACATTTAAGAGGTTAGGATAGATCTATGGGTGATGCAAAACATTTTTTCTTAAATAGTGAGATTTTAGCCTGCTCAGCTGGCCTATTTTGAGCTGCTTTAGGACCTCTTGTCACTTTAAATCCAAATAAGTTGCTTCTGGCCAACTCAACAGTTACACTCACACATGAAAATGGGTGCCAACAGATTCAGTTCAATATAATTTGAAAATACTTTATTGATCCCAAAGGGAAAATTCTTCAAAGAAGTTATGGTAGATGGTAAGTCCAACTTTTCCAGCAGCAGGACTGCCAAACAGGATGGACCGGAGCTCTGTTTGGGACGCTGCTAGGTGACGGGTGGAACTCCACTGGGGTTGCTAGGTAACGGGCTGGGGTTGCTAGGTCCTGATATGTGAAGTTACACTTGGAAGGCTTTTGAAACGGCTTATTTTTCAGACACCAAAAAACATTAAGTTATTGCTCAAAAACAGCTGGGTGTTTTTTCTAATTGGGCCGTTGGTAGAAGGAGTAGAAATCCAAATGGAAATATAAAAATGTGCAAAATCCCCTTTAATGTACAGTGTTGGTTATTATTACAGTTCAGTCTGCTCAGAGACTCACCTGAACACTCACAACAATGACTAATGTCGTTGCTATGGTGACGGCAAACGCCTGCTGGTCGGAGAAGTCGGAGCCGTCGTCCTTCAGCATGACGGAGAACGCTCCGTAGGGAATAAAGAAAAGCAGAAAGGATGTCACCATGCCTTGCAGCGTGCAGAGGAAGAACTGCCGTTTGTTGAAGAGCAGGTTCTGTTGGCCCGGTTTGTACAGGCTCGGGTAGCGAAGGCTGTTCTGGTCGTTGACGTCCTGGCAGAAATAAGTTGGTAACTAGATAAGTTAAGCAGTTCCTGATTACTACAGTCTAATACCTACAGGGTTAGCAAGACAAATGGTTAGTTGGAGATAACACATAGTGAGTAAATTAGTATTAGTTGTAGCATATGGGTTCAGATTAGTTACATTTATTGTGGTGAGGTTATATATTTTAAATATCAAGGAGGTTTGTTATTTAAAATAGTAAAACAGGGCAGCATAACCCAATATTCACCTGGATGGCCTGACAGTGTCTTGAAAAGACAAAAGTTTTAGAAGAATTAGGAAGTTGACAAACTGTGGACATAATTTTTTTAATTCAAAAAGGCGCAGCTTAAGCCAGGGGTGTCCAAACTTTTTGGCATGAAGGCCAAAAATGTCAAACTGCAAGTACTCTGGGAACCAGAACATTTCAATACCTTTCCTTTTCATTAAAAATGCAGAAAAAAAAATCTCCTTTTTATTTTTACCAGCGAAATTAACAATGTTTTAATTAAATTAGCAGTTTGTATTTTCTAAACAAACTAAACAAAAGGAGTTCTACAAGTTTGCCAAATAAAAAAAGAAAACATTTCTCAAGTTGATTATATTTTCAGCAACAAGAACCGTTGTCAACAGTGACCCCCGGCCCACATTTGGACATCCCTGCCTTAAGATATACAGCACCTTCAATTTGTATGGCAACCACTGTAAAATGTATTCATCTTCCATTACAGTAGGATACTATCATATGGAAGTTTATGTTTATTATTTATTCCATGTTTTCTAACAATACCTGATCAAAAAGTCCCATTGCCAGAACTGGTAGTGATGTATAAACAATATTGAAGAGGGTTATGAACCACTGGTCGTACACAGTCTGAGGGAAAAAGGAGATTAAATACATTTTTTAAAATAAAACTGGTCATATATTTTGATGTAAACGGCAGTTTTCTCACCTGTGCTGAGAAACCACAGAAGAAGCCGTACCAGAAGTGGACCAGTGTGAAGGCAAAGTTCTTGTAGAAGAAGTAGGCCAGGAAGTTACACATTCGGAAGTAGGACCAGCGCCCGTGCACCAGCAGCAGCCTCTGCAGGTACCGAAACTGAGCGAAGGAGTAATCTGAGGCCAGAACAGCTTGCATCCCCTCCTGTCCGCTGATGCCCACGCCGATGTGGGCGGCTGACGCAGCACAAGGAAAAGCATAATGTGGGTCATAATGTGGAATATCACACATGTTAAAGGCAATATTTAGGATTAAAAAGCTCACGCCTACAACTGGGGACACACAATGTAGGACTGCTTTTAATAAAACCGTTGGAACACATAATGAGATTATAACATGTTCAAGTCATAAAATGTTTGCACATTTTCACTAATTATTAATAAAAGCAAAGAAGTTGTTTTATTAATTGTCTGTTGGTTTGTAGTTTGATTGGTTTGCCTGGTTTTAGTGAAATATGAATAATGAATTATCAGACACTGCAAAAACATAAAATCTTACCAAGTAATTTTGGTCTAGTTTTAGTACAAACATCATAGTGCACTTGAAATAAGACAAAATTACTGTAACTTAATAGTAACTTTTTTTTTTAGCAAGATTTAGGAGCTTGTTTTAAATCAACAACTCCTTAATACTGGTGAAAAAAATACTAGTTCCACTGGCAGATTATTTCACTTAAAACATGGGAAAATGTTTTTTAAGAATTCTGACTTTTGATCTCCAAAGCTTAAAATCAAAACAGTCAAAATTCAGAGATTAAAGTAAAAAAAAAAACCCTGAGATTAAAGTCAGATTCTTAATAATCCTCTCCTGTATTTTTCAGAAAACAAAGTGAGAAGGTCAAAACAAAAGGTTTAATTTTGAACCATCGGCACCGGCCTTTACTCACTTTTGATCATGCTGACGTCGTTGGCGCCGTCCCCCACGGCCAGCGTGACGGCCATCTTGTGCCTCTTCACCAGCTCCACCACCTGAGCTTTCTGCATCGGCGTGACCCGACAGCAGATGACCGTTTTACACAAACAGGCCAGATCCAGCAGCGTGTGCTCCAGCTGGGGCTCCAGCGCGTGAGCCTGCGGGCCGAACACATACATCACCTGATTAACACACCGTCCCACGGCGGTGCTGAAAAAACGGCCCTGCTGAGGCAGCAGTGGTAAAAAGTTTCCCATCCGGCTGCAGGCGGTGAGGAAATGGATGTTAATGAAAACCCGTAATGAAGCCGATGGCCGTCAGCAGGCCAGCAGCTTTCTGCTAATTAGACTTTATTTAGTCGGCAGCAGGTGAAGAGAGATGCAACATTCAGCAGAAAGACAACCAAAGTAAGTAAGAGTAGCACCACTTGAACAAGTTTTAACTCGAGTAAAAAGAATTTGGTAAAAAGTCAACTCAAGTCCTCAGTAACTGATAAAATTATCAATCATTTAATATTTAAAAATGACATCATCAGACAGACCAAAGTATAAAGTTAAGTGGAAATTTTATTTTAAGGATGAAAATGACAATAATTCATATAAGTAACAAAAAAATGAAACCAGGCAAAAGAAAATTTATAAAACTTTAACAAAAACGGCAGGTGTGTGTTTGGTGAATGTTGGGTTAAAACATGTTTGTTTTTCATTCAGTGAGTAGAAAATACAGAAATGTTACTCTAGTAAGAGTAGAGATACTTCGTAATAAAATTACTTGAGCAGAAGTAAAAATACTCCAAAAAGTAAATTTCTTCAAAAAAGTTATTCAAGTAAATGTAATTGAGTAAATGTAACTAGTTACTACCCATCTAAGGTGTTTATGGTTAATGGTTTAACACCTGCTGTGCCCAAAACAAAATGAAAAAAAAAAAAAAAAGCCAAACTGATTACGTCTCACCAGACTGTGACCACTGATGACCAAGGCATACTCGGAAATAATCGTTTCTTCAAACACTGAATCTTCTGCCAACATGTCGTCTTTCTCGACGTCTCCTGTGCTGCTCATCCGGCTCAGGCCGAGGATGTTGTCCTTAGCGTTCCTAAGGAGAGAGGACAGACATGCTTCAACATGTTAGGCCTATAAAAAACAGGTTTATTACATTACAAAATCACTCTAACACAATGACATTTTAGTTTTGAGCTCCTTTTAAAATGAGCTCTTTTTAGGGCCTCTTGTCTCTTTAAGTCTAAATAAGCTGCTGCTGCCCAGCCGCCCGACTCAACGTTTACACTTGCACGTGAAAATGGCTGCAAACAGATGCGCAATTATACAACTGTCCATCTTTGAAAAGCATTAGTAGCACCTCCTGCACAGCCAACAAGAGAGTGCAACAAGTGGTTTCTGGATGGTAAGTCAACAAGAAAACACTTGACTTTTCCAGTAGCCATTGTACAGAGGTAGAAACAGCTGGGCAAACGTGTTGGAGTTCCACTTGGGTTGCTGGGATTTGCTGGGGTTGCTAGGTAACAATGCAGTTCCTGCAGCTTTGTGATGTTAGATTCTGGATGTTTTTGAACCGGCTCGTTCTCCAGACATCAGAAAACATTAACTTATTGCTAGAAAAAAGGAAAAAACGTATAATAATTTAATAAGTAACAAAAAATAACAAAATCAGGCCAAAGAAAATTTTTCCAAATCAGTTTCTTTCAGTAAAAAACTTATAAAACTAACAGGAACTCTGCAGTTGTATATATGTGTCTGGTGAATTTTTGGCTAAAATATGTTTGTTTTTCCTTCACTGGGTAGAAAATCCTGAATTTTTTTTCCAAGAGTAGTGATATTTCACAATCTCTTTTATTACTCAAGTAATTTTATTATAACAATAGTAATCTTATTTCAGCCCGTTAGCGCGACAGGCTGAAAACCGTTGCGTTAATGTGGTGTGTTTACCTGAGCTGCTGCTGCACCTCCAGCTGCGTGGGCCCAGAGATGACAAACACCTCATTCATGTCGTCCCGCAGCATGTTGCAGGAGTAACCGATGCTCATCGCCGTCTCTAGAACAACACAGTTCACAGATCTGAAACTCCCCACAGCATGTTAGCAGTTACTCATCATCCAGATTTCTTCACTTGTTAGCTACCTAGCTTGTCCCCTGTTAGGACCCAGATCTTGATGTCGGCTAGATTCAGACAGGCGATTGTCTCCGGAACTCCTTCTTGAAGTTTGTCCTCTATCGCTGTGGCTCCAAGAAGCTTGAACCAAGTCAGAAGTCAGTCTGCAGCTGTTAGGTAAGATTCATCGCTTCAACGGTGCAAACAAAAAGGACGCCAGTTTTACCTTCATGCCTTGCTCGACTTCCTCGTAGAGAGCAGCCAGCTGCTCTTCACGATTCTCAATCACAGTGCTCACGTAGTGAAGCTTCTTCTGCCACATCTGATAATATTCTTCACTGAGGTCTTTGTAGGCAAGAGCTAGAGTTCGAAGCCCTTCTCCTGCAAATTCCTGTGAGGAAATGAACACAATCAACAGCTCCGGAGAAAGTTTAAAAAGTCAGTCAGCTAATCAAGCAGAACACTTGAGTTTTTAAAAAGCAATCAAAGCTGCAGCACTGCTCTTTTGTGTTCTTTAGTCAAAATGGTAATACAATCTGGACAGGTGTAAATTAAAAAAAATGTTCAAAAAGAACCACATAGATCCAGTTTAGTTCAGCTGCTGCAGGAGAACTCAAAGTACACAGATGCATTTTGTCACTTAAATCTGTTGAGTCAGACTATAATCCATAATCTATAACCCTTTGGATGCTTCTTTTTCAGGTTTATAAATATTTTTTCTGCATGTTAAAATGATGGTACGTCATCCTGGCTAAAATAATGAGTCAGATCAAATAAATAAACACATAAATTAAAATAAAACACTCATGTGAAAATGGCAAGAAACAGATGCACAATTATTCAACTGTACATCTTTGAAAAGCAGAAGTGGAGCCTCCTGCACAACCAACAAGAATGCAGCAAGTGGTTTCTGAATGGTAAGTCAACAACAAAACACTTGTCTTTTCGAGCAGTAAATTCCGCTGACCAAACATGCTGGAGTTCAGCTTGTGTTGCTAAGTAACAGGTGGAATTCTGCTGGGGTTGCTAGGTAACAAGCTGGGCTAAGCTGGGGTTTCTAGGTGCTGACATTCTGAGGGTTTTTGAAATGGCTCATCTTCCAGACACCAAAAAATATTAAATTATTGCCTAAAAAACATCTGAGTGTTTTTTTAAGCGCTACTGCTGGTTTTAGAAGCAGCAGAGACCCAAATGGAAGCATAAAAACATACAAAATATGAATTTTGCATGATAGTTCTCCTTGAATCGCTGAAGTAAAACTCACACTGAGGTGTTCTGAGGTAGCATACATGAGGTCTTCGCTGGACGGATCCAGGTGGTCAAAGATGATCGTGTCGGCTCCTTTGCAGTATAGTTTAATCTGACCTTGGGGATTCCTCACTGGATCAGAAAACAAACCAAGCAACAAAAAAAAGGGCTTTAAAAAAATCACATAAGCTAGGACAACAAATAAGTAGATCAGGAATGTCAAATTCATTTTCATTTTAGGCCGTCTCACGGTCGTGAACGTTCTTAAAGGGCCGGTTGTGCCAGAATTTATTGATAAAACCCATTAAACTGCATGTTTATGTTGTAAACAAGTATGTCTTTAGCATTGAACGTCTAAAACTGTGAATGTGTTTCATTGTATACAAAAACTAGTGTCCAGTTTTAAGATTATATCAGATATTTTTAGTTTTTTTATGGTATGAATGTTAAGGTTGTAAGAGTGCGTTTCTTTTTGTGTGTACATACAGCTCTTATTGTGAAACTAGGGTTTTATTTCCGTTAAATCTCACTGTTCATCAGTGAAGCCTCATCCTTCATTCGGGGGAATCTGTTGATTTTTCATGATCGCAAAAAGCTGGAGAGACTGGTGCAATTTGGCAGATAAAACCTGCTTTAATTTGATCGATACAATAATATTTAAGCACACAACTGTTAAGTTAAATGTAAGTTATTTATGCGTCTCTCTGGAGTCCAAAGGGTCACATAGATGGCTAGAGCGAGCCAAATTTGGCCTGGGTCTTGAGTTTAACACATGTGAAGTAGACAAAAAGTCACAGGTAATAAAAGACAAAGCGAGCAGTTTTCTTTCAGTCTGCTAAAAAGAAAAGTGGAGTCATGTTGACTTCTAGTGCTATTATACGTAAAGACCTAACCAATGACACTCATTCTCTTGCGCACGTTGTTGAAGTCCAGTATGGCCAGCAGCTCGTAGGTAGCCGCTCTTCCCATCTCACAAAGCGTGATGGTTTCTGGAGTTCGAGCCCGGAAGATAAACCCAAAGTTTCGTGCTGCGGTTACCAACGCTCCCTCATCCGGTGACTGGGCCTGGTACACCAGATTCCCTTCATTTAAACAGAAATAGTGATCAGAGGAAAATGTCCTGGACGATATAACTGACAGGTGTGTGTAGCTTTACCTTCACTCTTCTCCTCTGGCATGACGGTGTGGCACAGAGCCAGCAGTCTGAAGAAGTCCTGCACTGCAGATTCCTGCTGCTTGACGGCTTCAACCAGGCTGCAGTCGTAAAACTTGAAGGCTTTGTCGCAGAGCGGGTTGAAGGAAAAGTCTACGCACGCCGTTTTCTGAGGATACAGACGGTTATCGTCAACTTATTTCAGGAATAAAAATGACATTTGTTAGAGAAGCAATGGGATAAACTAAACTGAGACGGGTTACTAAGTGTTTTCACCTGATAGCCTGGCAGATTCGGTTCAATTTGGGGCCAAAATTGCAGCATTTGTTACATTTTCAGCTGCTGCAGTTTGCTTTCACACTGCACCGTGTGAAACCAACCAAACTGTTTGAAAAACCTGTTCCCTTCCCCCCTGTGGGGGCGCTGCACCAAGAACCACTAAAGGAAACAACATGAAAATTTCTGAAGAAGAGATGAGCGCAACTTCCTTCTTCCCAAAATGTAAACAAAAATGGAGTAGCGTCAGATTTTTGCGGTTTTAGGATTTCTCTTTTGTCTTTGGCCAAAGACGGCGAGCCGTTTCTCCTGCTAGCTCTTGACTTGAGCGTTGTTTTGGTTGTATTTACCCAGAATGCCCTGCCCTATAGTCCACTTCCTGCTTTTGGAGCCATCTTCAGTCGCCTTGCATCCACATATGTATTCGAAAGCCATATAATTGGCAAATTAAGCAATATTTTAATTGAAATATATTTTTGTTGCCTAATTACTGAATAAATAGAGATATGAGCTCAACAACAAAAATATATCAGAGCTGAGAAAAATATGTTGATAAACATCCAAATATAACTTACAGTCTCAAGTAAAGCCTGAAAAGCTGCTGCCACAATTTAGTGAAATATTTGATTTCTGGACGTTAAATCACTTCCTTAACTTTATGCACAGCAGAAAATCATAATTTTATTACTCTGCACATCAAGAGGAGTTTTTTTATTTGGAAGCATCAGATGACACTTTAGTTTGTGAAAACAGTGATTCTGAACGGTGTGGGTGTCTTGATAAGAAGAGTGGATTTGTCACCAGTGCCCACTCATCAGGTGGGTAAGTTAGACTGCAGTTATTTGTAGACCGTAGTTTTTAGCTGTTAAGGCATTTTATGACCAAACAGAGCTTCAGTTATTGTCTGAAATCTACATGACTTAATGTAGATTAAACTACATGAGCTAAATTTAGCATATAGATTTAAAATACAAACAAATACCGTTTCAGAAGTTGTCCTTTTTGTTGGTACAGTATTTGTATTTTATCGACCCTTCTGAGCCACCATACCAGACACCTATGGCACAAAACTGTCAGTTTTATGATGAACTTCGTCTTTCAGCATGACATTGAATCAAAGCGGCTTAAAAAATCTCAACAAAAGAAGTCTAAAGTCAGAAGAAGGTTGTGCAAAGGAAATGTTCTCACAGTATCACAGATTTGGACCAAAAATAGATGGGAAAAAATGTCCAAGTCAAGATGTGTCATGATGAGAAACTACAATCCAAGAAGATTTAGCTGTAATAAACTACTATTTTAAGTTAACGGGACACTTCTGCAGTCAAATCGTTTATGTATTTTCTATTTTCTCCCCGTAGAAGATTTCTTTAGTGAATGATTTGTTTTTTTTCAGTTGAGTTGTACTGAAGATCTGAAATTATTTTTTAATAAAACAGGCTTTTTAACAGGACTGTACCATTTTTTCATATGCAATTATGAAAGAACATAACTTTAAAATAAATAGTAAATAAACATAAAGGAGTTAAATCGAACATACCTCTGTAATTTCCACCTTCTGGTTGAATTCATCGTAGACATCACCTTGAGAAAAAAATGAAAAAATTCAAACATTTAGCATCTTGACAAAACTTAATAACTCCAAATAAGCCTGAAAAGGTTCTTGATTGTCTGTTGAATGAACATTACAGTGGTTTAATTTCACACAATCAGATTTTTATTTACAAAATAAATAACAGGAGATGGAAAATGTTTTTCCATCGACATTAACTAAATTATATCTCACTTAATTAGTTGCACTAATCTTCCTGCAATCAATGAATAAGAAAGTCAAACGGCTCATAAATAAATAAAAAAAACAACAAGTGCTTTTATTGTTGCATTTTTTAAAACAGGAATATTTGCAGGCCTGTCACAGTAACAAATTTTGCTGGATAGTAAATAGTCCCAGAAGTTATTGTGATAAATGATAATATTGTTTTGAGACAATTTTCAAGTGATATAATGGCAATGGAATAAAAATTACAAAAACACATTCTCAAAAGTTAATAAAATTTAAATTCTAATAGACATTTAGTATTAGAAGACATTTTAAATAACTAAAATAAATAAACAACAAATAAAATGAACTATTAAGTCTCTGTAAATAAAACTGTCCTTTAAAAAAAACGGCTAGTTGAGACCAAAACACCAAAATGAAAACTTATCATCCAGTTTTTGGAAGAAAGAGAGAAAAGAGAAAAACGATAAACCATCCAAATGGAAATTATTGAGTTTGATTGAATTCATCATTGACTGATATATTGTGACAGGCATAATGTTTATAAATGTAAGATCCTATGTGTGGTTCGAATGCAGAAACACAAAATCTTACCAAGTATTTAAGTGAAATAATCTGCCAGAGGAACACGACATTTTCCCATATTATAAGTTAAAATGTCTTGTTCCACTGGGTGATTATTTCACTTATAACTAATCTTTTTCATCAATATTAATTATTGACTTAAAAAAAACTCATATTTCTTGCTGAAAAGTTTCTTTCAAGTTCGTTTTGTTTTATTTCAAGCGAACTAAGATATTAACTCTAGAAACTAGACTAAAAATACTTGGTATAATTTTGTATTTTTGCAATGTTTAAAAATATTAACGTCTATTTTTAATGATATGGCCACTTGTTTTTATTTGTTATATCGCATATATCGGTAAAATCAAAGAGCCTCACTCCTACCGTACGTCTGCCCATTAATGGAGCACTTGCTGAACACCATGATGTTCTGCGTCAGCGTGCCGGTCTTGTCAGAAAAGATGAACTCGACCTGTCCGAGCTCCTCGTTCAGGGTGGTGGTGCGAGCCTCGGCCGGCGTGTCGCTCGCGTTGTGGTACATCTTCTGGTCCCAGTTAATGAAGAAACTGTGACCGAGCCGCAGGACCTCCACACTGAAGGAACGAGTGAGAAAAAACATGTGGTGTTCTGCAAACTGTCATAAGCGAGCTGATAAATTACAGCATCTAGAAGGAAAACAGGTTGTTTGCTTTTACCTGACATACAGGGAGATGGGGACAACAGTGTTGAGGATGATGATGTAGGACCAGAAGGTGAGGAAGCCAGAAAAAACGGCGCTGCTCTGAAACTCGTCCCATGGTAGAAACAGCTCAAACTTTCTGCCCACACAAGTCTCCCAAATGGTGTTTCCTATGGCCAAAATCACTCCCATGCAGATGAGGAAGGCAAAAATCTGAAAAGAGAAACAGTATTGACCGTTTGACGTCACGCTCTCCAGAACTCCGTCCACCGCGCTCCGTCAAAGAATGTCAAAAACAGGCAGCAGATACCCTAATGTCACTTTTATTCAGTTGATTTCACTTTAAAAATGGGTCCGCTGCATAAACAGAAGGATAGAAACCAAACTTGTCATTTCATAACTTGTAATGAGGAAAGATACGGCGGTGATGGATATCAGCCGTTAATCATAACGACTGTCAGCCGTTGGTGTAACCACAGATTTACAGCAACATTTTTTACAAGGAAAGAAGATTAACTATTATTTACTTTATAAGTAAAACATTTATCTGACTCTCAAAAAATAAAGCGACAAAACAAAATGTTTTATACAAAGAAAAGCAACTTCTTACCCATAAAACCAGTGTGTTCATAAGTTTGTCGATGCTGGTCCGTTTGAATTTAGTCCGCCCACAGTTCTGCATCAGCTTGGTTTGCAGCCCTGATAAAAGCAGAAATAAAAAGCTGATAAACAACAAATATTGAGACAAAGCTCAGCGATACGGAGGCTGAAATCATTAAATATTGATTAATAATACCAGCAAATATGACCATGCCGAAGCACCACTCAGTGTTTCTGAGAACACAACCGCGCAGGAGCAATTTTTCATTGTCCAGAGAGTATTTATTGTCTCTCCAGTGCAGCGTTCCTGTAAATTTATCCAGCTTGTTGTTCGGCGGTTCACAAATGACTTCTCCTGAGGAGAAACAACAAAACAAAAGGAAATGATCTCGCAAAAACATTAAGATACAGGCCAAGTCTCTTGTTCTGGTCGGGGAAGTATCATATTCTACCCGTCTTTCCCTCCGTCCTCCTGTATTAAAATTGTCCTGTAAACTTCACGTATCATAATATAATAAATTTAAGAAAGCATTTCTGTGCCTCAACATTGGCGTATAAATATGGTAAAATTATGGCAGGCACAGAATTTTATTGTATATATGTATTAATATGGTAAATGTAACTAGTCAAAACGGCGAATGTAACATTTTGGGACAAAAAATTACTTTTAGGAATACGGATTTTATCGTATTTAGTAAAATTATGGCAACTACAGAATTTTACTATATATAGATATATAATTCTGTGTGTGTATTGTACTGCATATATCGGTAAAATCTGTATTTTACCGTATTAATGCTAATATGGGAGAATAGATTTCCTGTGTTAAAATGTGAGGGAGGCTGGACTTTCAGTGGGAAGCGTAAAATTTCCCTCATTTTTAAACCCAAAACAAGTGACAGGTGTGCATTAACAGGGCAAACACTCTGCAGCATCTCACCATCAAAGTCCATCAGTTTTGAAATGTCTCCCAAATCTGAGGTCACACTCAAGGCCTGGCGGACTTTCAGATTTGTTTCCCTGTTGGAGGGAAAACGACAATCTGTAAGTTTCGCTTCACAAACACAAACGTCGGTCCAGCTCAGTTTGGATTTTCTGATGATATTTAGTAAAACTGGTGCAGCTCTCACCCGTCCAGCTCTGCTGTCTCGATGTAGCAAAGGCCATAAGGCTCACTGCTGCACAGGAGGAGGATGTCGGCCTGCGGGGATACCCAGGTAAGTCACATCTACTTGAGTAACGTTTTAGAAAGAATTCACCTTTAGGCGTGTTTTTGCTGTGCTTTTTACTTTTACTTGAGAAATTTTATTGTGAAGTATTTTTCCGCTTGAGTAAAATTTCTGGATTTTTTCACCCACTGGATAAAAAACAAACACTTTTTTTTACTGAAAGAAACAGATATGGGGGAAAAAATGGCCTGATTTTATTGTTTGCTACTTATATGAATTATTGTCATTTTTGTCATTAAAATACCAAGAAATTTCAGTAAATGTAACTAGTTAAAACTTTATATTTTGAACTGTCTGATGTAATTTTAAATATTAAATGGTTGATAATTTGGTTAGTTACTCACCACTGGAGTCACATTTTTACCAAAATACGTTTTTACTCTTGGATGGATATTTTTTACTTTTACTTGAGTAGAAATATGTTGAAGTAGTGATACTTTTACTTAAGTACATTTTTTAGGTACTTCACCCAATATAAACATGTTGCAACATTTTTATGAAAATTACATTTTTACTGGAACTTTGGCAGCAAATAATTATTTTTAATAAACCTGCACTGATCATTTCACTCTGTGGATTCTTAGTTATTTTAATAATTTTTACATGTTTTTAAATTAGTCGTACCACCTTTTATACGTTTAGTTTGTATTTAATTATTCCTGTTCACTTCATACAAAATAACCAATTTTAAAACAAACTGTGGCATTTAAAAGTGAAAAAACTCAGAACTAAATTGATTAAATTCAGCAGTTTTACAGACAAATGCTTCTGAATATATAAAATTAATCTTATTTAAACAAAACAAAACAAAAAGCTAAATAAAACATATTACATTGATTCTTTATATTAGGGATAATAATGGGTTTCCAAAAAATAAATGTAATTATTTCTAGTCGTATGTATGCAAATATGATAATGTTTTGTAAATGTAATTGGAAAACCAATTGGAAGTAATCGAATGTTTGTGCATTTAACTCACAGCAACAAACTGATTATTCTCCAGTTTGATGATGTCTCCCACTCGAACGTTCATCCATTTCTCCTTCTGTAAACTTAAACAAATAAAATCCACAATCAGTGGGTTTGTTTGTTTGGGGATTTTATTGAAAATTGCTGACAGGATCAGCCAGAAGTACCTTCCTCTGATGAGAACCTGAGACTGGCGGTTGTTGACTTGCCGATCACTCTTGTGTCGAAACTGAAATTTGAAAAAGAAGATGATTTATTTTTTTAAATAAAAGCAATTGTTTTGAGGTTGATGAATAATGAGTGAGGAGGGGAATCGTAATCCTACGTAGTCGTCTGTGGCATCTTTGACAGCTGTGATCACCAGCACCAAAACCAAAGGCACGATGGTCGTGAACCAGGACAGAGACGAGACTTCTGGGATTAACTATAGAGAAAATCTGTCTTAAGAGTTTCAACCAATCTCAAGTTTAGTTTATAAACTAAACACATTTCAGCAACAAGGCAGTTCAAAGTGCTTTACATCACAAAAACATAGTTCAGTCATCCAATATGAAACAAGCATTAAACTTTACATTTCATCAAATATCACTTAAATCATCAATTCACATCAAATATGTTGATAAATGTTCAACTCACTACTAATCAAAAGAACTCTAAACAGGTGGAATTTTAGTTTAAAGGAATTCAGTGTTTCGGCTGTGTTGCAGTTTTCTGGAAGTTTGTTCCAGATTTGTAGAGCATAGAAGCTGAATGCTGCTTCTTTGGTTCTGGTTCAGGGGATGCAGAGCAGAACCAGAACCAGAAGAACTGAGACGTCTGGAAGGTTGATATTGTGGTGCTAAGCCGTTCAGTGATTTATAAACTAACAGCAGTATTTTAAGTCTGTTGTTAGTTTAGAGGCTTAGAGGCTTTTAATTTAATGCTGTATTTTACATGTTATTCTTTTAGAGACAAATGATAAGAAACTTCACTGATTTTTAAGATACAAGACCTAGAGATCCAGGGTAAGGACTAGAACTGGGTGATGTTCTCTATCTTCCTGGTTTTAGTCAGAACTCCAGCAGCAGGGTCTGGATCAGACTGATTTTTTTAGGCAGACCTGTGACGAAATCAATGCGACTAAAGATAAAGACATGAATGAGTTTCTCTAGATCTCGCTGACACATTAGTCCTCTAACCCTGGAAATGTTCTCCAGGTATTAGAAGGCCGACTTTGTAACCGTCTTTATGTGGCTCTGAAGGTTCAGGTCTGAATCCATCGCCACACCCAGATTTTGGATCATTAGTTTCCAGCTGTAATAATTAAAAGTGTGTGCCAGCTTGTTCCGCTTTACGTCCAAAGATTATAACCTAAGTTTTGGCAGATTAACACATTGATCATCTGTTCTGTGATTGGATGGCTTCAGAGTCACCTGGTGACATCATAATGTAGATCTGTGTATCATCTGCGTAGTTACGGTAGCTAATCTTCTTTCTTGTTATAACCTGAGCTATCATGTAGATATTAAATAGGAGGGGATCCAGAGTTGAGCCTTGTGGTACACCACTAACGAGCAGAAGGTCTGCCTTACCTGGAGGATCAGCAGCACAACAAAGTAAGCATTCGCCACCCTCTGGAACTGCTCAAACAAGTTGATGGGCAAGAAGGTGAAGACGTTGTATTTTGAAGTTTTAATGTGATTGTTCTGCACAACAACAAAATAACATAAACAATACAGATTAAATCTTCAGCTGTGGGTAAAGGCAAAAGCAAAGACTGAAGCAACTGTAAGGTTTCACTTACAGCGTACGAGAACTTCTCATTGTATTCTCGTGCACTGGCTTTTACGTGGCGTTCCTTCTCTGCAGTCACAAAACACATAGTTTGATTCAAAACACTAGTATTTTCAGGGCTTAAACGATTAATCAATTATTGAAATAATCGCAAACTAATTTAGTAACATATTCAGTTACAGAGTCAGAGCAGAAATTAAGCCAAAACTGTATAAAATATGTATACATTTTGTATTTAAGATAAAAGAAAACACTTATCTGGAAATATGTTCTTCCTAAAACTCTAAAATAGTTTTAGCTCAAATTCACCAAAGAAAAGTTTTGTTATTGCATTTTAGGTAATAAAACATTTATTTTCTCATTTAAAAAAGGAATTTATTTATTTATTTACTTAAATCTTTTAATGTATTTCTAACATTTTATAAAAATATGCTTCCCTGGTTCAATGAAAAATCTTTAAAATGTGCCAATTTTTATCTGATTAATCGATTAATAACCAGATTAATCGATTTGAAGTGTTATTCTTTTAGAGACAAATGATACAACCTGAAGTACAAAACCTAGGGGCACAAGTTTAATATTTTTACACACTGTCAGAAATTACACAGAGAACCAAGTATTTCCAGTGAACATATTTAGAGTCTGTCACAATAACACATTTTGTTGGACAATAAATAGTCCCTGAATTATTGTGATTAATGATAATATTGTTGTTTTGGATGATTTTTGACAAAAACCACAAAATCTTACCAAGTATTTTTGGTCTAGTTTCCAGTGCAAATACCTTAATTAACTTGAAATCAGACCAAACTAACTTACAAGTAACTTTTCAGCAAGAAATAAAAGCTTGTTTTAAATAAATATCAGTAAACTTTAATGTCTTATCTATTTCACATTGGAAATGTAAGATATGCTTGATATCCAAAATAAATAAACAAAACAAATGTAAACAAGGTTACCCTTCAAAAAAATGGGCTAATTGAGACCAAACCACCAAACTAAAGACTTTTGTCATCCAATCTTTAGTAGAAAGAGAGATGAGAGAAAAACAATCTGGCAAATGGAAATCATTGAGCTTGTTTTAATTTATCATCTGATTAATTGATTAATTGCTTATTGAAAAGTATATTAATGTCCAAGATGAATTTATGGAACCTTCTGGCCCAAATTACCAAACTTTTTAACAAAGTACAACATATGCTTTAAGAATAAAACATTATTCAGCAGCTCAGTTTCCATGGAGGAAGAAGAAAAATGTGTTTGTCCAGTAGCTTATTAATAATTTTAATATTCCAGTCCTTCAAAACTTAAGTCGCACCTCCAGCTCTTGAACCGTCTCACATAAAGCAATGGAGCATTTTTAGATGTAATTTTATCCTTTATAGTAGGAGCAGCTATGAACAGCAGTGGTTTTGCTCCATACTGATTTATTATTTAATATCTTGCATATTGTTGTAACTGATGATGATTAAGAAATCTGGAGATGAACTTTCATAAAGAGAAATTACTCCCTAGAGAGACTTTAATGGGAAAACTGGGTTAGATTCACAGCAGATATGACAAAAATTAGTCATTTCTAACCCTTTTATTTAACAAATTTACCACAATAAACCCTCTAACTGAGAGGAAAATCAATAAATTTTAATCTGGTGCATGACCAACAAATATGAAGCTCAAAATATTCTGGTTATCATGTCGTCAAATAAAAACTGGCCATTGATTGAAGGAACTCATATTGGGAGAAAATAGTAAAAATAACATTTCCAATAACACTCACAGTTTTGTTTCACGTCATTAATTGGAATTTATCAAGACTAATGAATTTTTTTGTTTGATCATCTGAGACATGAAAACCAAACCAGAAAAGAGATGCAATGTCTATGGATCTATTACACTTTGTTTTATCTGTAGAGGCTTTTATGAAGCCTGCCTAGCTAACAGTTTTCACTGGAAATGACGCCTCAATGACTTGGCCTACATCAGTAATCTGGCAGCACAAAGGTGAGAAAATACCTGTGGCATCTTGAGCTTGTCTCTACCTGCCCATCTTACCCCACTAACTCTGTAAAAAGTTAACTATTCATTCCCCTCTAGGTTCATTTAAGGGGCATTATCATGCTCCATCTTATTTAATTACGTCTAAACGGTAAACAAACCCAGTTAGAAACACACCAGCCACAACCTTACAGTCGAATTATCGAACATTATCTAACATTTCACACAAGATAAACATGCTGTGTCCAGACGAGGTTAAACTGTTGCTCAATTATGTATAACATACCTGCAGCAAGCTGCAACAAGACAGATGATCTCACACATCGACTGAGATCAGCCGTCAGTTACTACAATGATGAATTATTAACAAACCTGCTTCACTTGTTCACTCCTATACATTTATATGCATTCAGTTTATGTTAATTCAGGTTAGTTTGTAATTTTTGTCTCTTCTTTTCCACAGAAACTCCCTTGATGCCTGCAAGTCTGAGCAGGTCACAGTGAAATGATGCAATAAATGCTTCTGGAAACATTTTTGACTTTATTTCTTCAAAGTTTCTTCCTAAAACTAGAAGAATTAAAAGATAAGTCTTAAAAGAATAATTTTAATTGTCCCAGAGGAATCAAAGTGGATAGTTCCTGGTCCTGTTGTAAAATATTCCACATTTACAGTCTTCAGTCAGAGGCTTCTTTAGATTTACTGGAAGACTGACTGCTACTGGTGATCTGGTTAATATGAGTTATGACAATATTTAATTTCTGTTTGGGATAAAGTGTTTTTTTTTAAACTGATTTGAGTTATTCTTTTGTGGAAATTCTGGGCAAACATACCATGAAAAAAAGATTATAGTGAAAATTTCTTTGAAAATCTTGAATTATTGCTGTCTCGATAAATTTCCTTTAATGATATAAAAAAACTGACATTATTGGAAATAATATTTTTACTATTTGTTCAACAAATATAGGTAAATTTGAAAATGTGATTAAACACAGGTTTTGTGTGTCATGATCTGTGGGTTTTGGTGAGGTGAGGGAAGACGCAGGCAGGCCAGGATAAAGTGAAGATGATGATTTGATGACAATAATCCACGGGACAGAACAACGGGGAGCACAACGAACACGGGGAGCACGACGAACACGGGGAGCACAACGAACACGAACACGGGGAGCACAACGAACACGGGGAGCACAACGAACACGGGGAGCACAACGAACACGGGGAGCACAACGAACACGGGGAGCACAACGAANAACGAACACGGGGAGCACAACGAACACGGGGAGCACAACGAACACAGACGGCACAGGGAAACACGATGAGGATCCGAAGAGACAAAGACAACAGGTGGGACTAAATACACTGGGAGGGTAATCAAAGAAATGAGACACAGCTGGGAACAATCAACAGGGAAGACAGAGACTCACAGGGGAACAGACTAATAAACAGAAAAACTTCAAAAATAACTACACAGATCACAACATTGTGTGCAGATATAAATCAAATTTTTTAAGTAAGTGGCATCCTGGAGAAGTCAATTTATAATGGTGAACATTTTTCAAGAGGTGCTATGCTTGCTGTGTCTTACGGTTACCTAAAAAAATACGTAACAAGTAGTTTTTCATCATGATTTTTATCATTGTCACCATAGAACCATAAAATATCATGACAAAATTCTATGCATCGCCCACTCCTATAACTAGCCTTTATATATATATATATTTTTTACATTTTTCAAGTTAAAATTGTTTAGCCAAATAACGGCAAACAATTTCTACGTATCAGGAATATTTCTGTCAGAATACAGAATAAACACAAGCAAATGTGTCTTACCAATATATGTATTTCTCCTCCAGAATGGCATTTTTTCCTGGGACGCTCCCAGACTTTCCCTGGTGGAAACATTAAAAAAAATTTAAAGTTTAACAATTAACAGCACACAAAACAAACACTGTTTTAGTTGCAAACTCTAAAAACATGAGCAGCAGTGGTGAGGAAATCCCCAGGTGATTAGAACAGAGTGGGCTCCCTGCAAAAACATTTCATCTTACCAAGTCCAAAAATAAGACAAAACTAACTTACAAGCAACTTTTCAGAATGACAAATGAGAGTGTTTTAAGTAAATAATTCCTTATTATCGATTTAAAAAAATTCTAGTTCCATTGGTGGATACCTTCACTTATATGTTACACACATGGCACACTGAAGTACCACTCTGCATCTCAAATATAAAATATTTTGATTGCTACTTCTGTAAGGTTAAAATCAATAGCCATAATAACACCAGTGTGATATAAGTTGATTACAAATTATGCTAATAATAGTAGGGATGTTACACACAAACAGCAGATTAGGAACGATAAAACGTCTGGTGTTGACATGTTGGTACGGGGCCATAAGTGAAAATCTGCTTAGGGCCCCAAAAAGGTTTGGACCGGCCCTGACGTTTACTTTAAATGGAAATGACTAGATCTTCTGTTATTATTGGCGTTAAAATTACAAAATATATTTTGTTTAAACGCTAAAGTGACTGTTTATATTACATTTTCTGTCTTAGCTGTTAGCGAGAGGAAGCAAGTACTGATTGATGAGTATTTTATGGTGTTCTGGGTAAGTTTCAGTAAAGGCATGGGAATCGCTTCACAGACCTTGTTGATACATGTCAGTTTTTACAAAATGGGTGCAGGAACAGCCGGTGAATGCTCAGTCTCTCCGGTCTTACCTTGTACAACTTTGTGACAGGCGCAGTCTTGTGTTGTCTCCATGAATCCTGGCAATCTGTAGCGACCATTTGTTTATTCCAAGCGACGCATTCCGCTCATTTTCCTCACAGTAAATTAGGCGCCGCTCGAACCATGATGTTCCCCACCAGAACCAGAACCAGAACCGGCTCGACTGGACTCATGTGAAGATGCTGCAGAGCCGAGGTGAGTAATAGGCAGCAGAAGCGGAGAGGAAAGGTGTGGGCTGCTGGGGGGAGAGGGAGAAAAAAATGGTGCAGGCAGAAAATCCGTCCCGCTCTTCTGAGACTCATAATCTGAGGAGAAACAAGAGAGGAGTCAGCAGAGGCAGGAGCTTTATCAAGACAAAAAACAGATTATCTCTGATTCTAACAATGCACTGCGAATTAATTACTCTTAATGTCTTTTTTTTGTACTTTAAAAACATAAATAAATAAAAAATAAAAAAAACATCTGGTCTTATTTAATGTTACATCTAAATTATTTAAATAAACGTGTTTATTAAATATGTGGAGGTGAAATTAAGTAATTATGTTAATCTTTACTTTGTTGTCTTTCTTTATTCCCAACAGTAGGTTTGACTTGCATGATTCTAGCGCCCTCTCGTGGTATGTAGGTAAAATGCGACTTATTAATTGCTCCAGTGGTTTCTAAACTTTTTGCACCGAGGGTCAAAATCAGCTTAAAGTACGGAGCCCGCCATTTTCTTTTCTTTTGTTGTGTTGTGTGTGTATTTTATGTACAACAGATGTCAATTTAAAATTGCATATTTATACAAAGAACCTCAGTGAAAACGTGTTTATACATTTTTTTCTGGTGCAAAAAACTGATTGAAAATCGATCTATTGTTCATATTTGTTTTGTAAGGTTGGGATGGTAGTGCACATGGAAATAACCTTTATTAGCTATTCAGACTACAAACACAAAAAGACACGATCTAGACTGTCAGATGATTTTATTACCCCATGAAAATATGTCAAAAATCGTCCTTTTTTCTCTCCCTTTTTTCTTTTCTTCTTCTTCCTGTAAAACTTAATTCACCAATGAGATATTGACGTGGTGAAACCAAAACCTTATAAGATAGCGGAAAGACTTTCAGTATTCATTTATGTCGCATAAACTAATCAATACATTATTGCAAGGGAATGCAATACTTTTGCGAGTTAAAAAAAAAATCCATGTCGGTGGAATCAACTCACTCTCTTACATTTTGGTTACCTAGCAACCCACTCATTCTTTGGTTAGCTAGCAACTACCTGTTGAATAACTTGCGCAGCAGCAGTTTAAGATTTCGCTTCCATGTCTCATATAGCTCCTTAAAAAATAAAAAATACAGTGTGAAGTGAAAACTAGATAAAACAGGAACTAATATCTGAAATACACCAGATTGGCTTTATTTCAGATATTTAAAACAAAAAACGAATCAATAATTGTTGATTTTGACCAATATGAAATGCTTGTATGTCATGATATTTTGTCAGCCTTATGTAAAACAAAATTTCAAATATTGTTTTAGGGAGTCCTAATTTTGTTATTTTTTAAGCTAAGCTAGGTTAGCTATTTTGCATAGCTAGCAAAGTGGCATCATACACATATGATGTGTATTGATGTTTCTGATGATGTCACTCAGCAAAATGTAATGTTTGTTACTGGTTTCTGAAACTGGCTTTTTATTTTTGTGCTTTTATGACATAAAGCACTTTGAACTGCCTTGTTGCTGAACTGTTCTCTACAAATAAACTGATTGATTGTCTTTTGTCTTGATGTTCAGCTAACTGTATGCTAGCATAAATAGCCATAAACCCGCATAAACATGTCATGCTGCAAGTCCAAACTGATTGTTTGAGAGACGCTCAGTTAGCCACGCCCTTCCAGAGGCTTTCTATGGGTGCCAATTAGAAGGAAAACTAAAAATCTTTGAAAACCAAGTTTCATTTTACACCTCAAAATTAGGTGTTGCTTTTTGTTAATCTGTCGCAAATAAACCAGTAAATAAGGAAGCTTTACTATAATAAAATGTGGAAAATCTTGAGGCTTTGTGTGTCTTGCTTTGTGTGCAGTAGCAACAGATTGGTGTTCCTGTGCTGTGAAATAAATAAACAGGTGTCCAGAGGGCAAAGCAAAGCCTGCAGGGAATATACAAGTACCAGATGCTGTTATTAGAGCGATATCACTGCTCTAAAGCTTGTTTATTCATTCAGCGTTAATGGAACAGAATGCCATATATTTGTAGAGTCCAGAGTGTTAAATCAACCAAGTTGAGTAAAGATGGAAACTGAGGGAAATCGGCTACCACTTCTGTATGGCCAAAAGGCAAATAGACACTGCAGCTCTATTTGTATATAAGTAACAGAATGGAGGCTGTTTCTATGAATGAAAAAGGGACCAGTAAAACCAGTATGAGGAGTGGAGACAAGCTGAGTCATGGTGATGAAGAGATTTTGTGTTGTGGTTATGTGTTCCAGCAGATGTCTCAGATTGTGACCTTTCAGTTGCTACAAATGCTTCAGTACAGTAGCTCTCAAACTGTTTATAGCCATTACAACCTTTGCAAACATTTTGTTATCCAAGTACGGCCAACATAGCACACATTTCCACTGCTGAACTGAACTGTACAGCAGTACAGTCTGTTTTGTCCTGAGAAACAAAAGAACATGGTTTAATTTTTTTCATTTCTACTAAGAATTCTAATTTATCAATCTACAAACAGGAAAAAAATAAAGATAATAATCCCTAAAGCCAGGAATTCAAAATCCATATTTACAAAGGTTTGTTTGCACTTCTTTCAGCTTGTATTTCATAAAGTCACTCTGCTAGTGAACGAGTTAAAGCTAGCTTACCTAAAATAATGGACTGAGTTTATGTTTTTTGGGTTAAAAGCAATGCAAATGAATAGTTAAATTATTTAAATCACCGTATAGCCAAGCTTATTTATTGATTGCAACAGCTTTAATTCAAAATAAGGACACAATTTATTTCTGTTAATTTAAATAAATATGAGCATTGAATGCATATGAATATTACAGTTATGAAAATTAGTTTCTATGAACATTTGAAAAACTAAAAATACATTTGGCTATCCCTGTCACATTTTTTCCTTCCACTTAACTTTCCATTCCATTTTGATTCAGCACTCTGAACAACCAGGTTCTTACCATGCTTGGAAAGGAGATAAAGAGCTGTCAGCTGGATAACTGTTAAACTACGTTTTGTTTTTCATCCATCCATTTTCTTTACACCCTTATCCCTTAGTGGAGTCAGGAGGGTTGCTGGTGCCTCTCTCCAGCTAACGTTCCGGGCGTAGACAGGGACAGGTCGCCAGTCTGTCGCAGGGCAACACAGAGACAGACAGGACAAACAACCATGCACACACTCACACCTAGGGACAATTTGGAGAGACCAATTAACCTGACAGTCATGGACTGTGAGAGGAAACCGGAGTACTCGGAGAAAACCCATGCATGCACAAAATGCAAACTCCATGCAGAAAGAAAGACCTGGGCTGGGAATCGAACCCAGAACCTTCTTGCTGCAAGGCAACAGCTCTACCAACTGTGCAGCCACACTTTGTTTTTTAAATCAAATTTACTTTTAGGAGTATTTTTACTATGCTGTACTTTTTGCTTTTACTTGTGTAAAATATGCTCAAGTAGTGTTACTCTTACTAGAGTACATTTTTGGGTACTCTGTTTGTAAGCCACATTCATCAAAATTAACAGAGTTAAATGTTTCGCATTTTGAATTGTCCTAATTGAAATCCTGTTGTGGCCTCTGAATTCAGAATAATTTTGCAGAAACAGATAACTTGTCTGTTTCCATTTATAGTGAGTATAGTTAGAAAAGCTCTGCTGCATTTCAGCGCTTGTTCCCCTTACATTCGTAGAAAAAAAAAAAAAACAGCGATAAATATGGGTTTGTACTGTACTTCTGTCCCGGGTGCATAACCACATGTCTACGGATGGGCACCGTCTACGTGCTGACACCGACCCGAACCCGCCCACTTAGAAATGCCCTCAGGACAGTTTCAAAGTTACGTAGCACAAAATAACTGTCACGTTTCCAGGTACAGAGGTTTTTATCCGCACCACTAGTAAGTGAAATGATGTGCCTTACATTTTCCATATCGTTACGAAGGTCAAATGTGTTTCACTGTTTATAACATTTAAGCTAATTGTGTAACGTTTTACTTTTTCAAGTGCTGCTTTATGATTGGTCAAACGCCAGAGAGGCGGGATAAATGTCCTGGGGGCGCATTCTGATTGGATGCTGGTTCTGTCCGTTGGGCGAGAGGCGGGATCTGCCAGACTCATACCGCGTCGGACTCTGCGGTGCAGAGCTATTCCGCTGTTTTTCCACCTAGGAGTAAACAGGAAGAATTTAATCGTCCATTCAAGTTTTTTTCTTCTTTTTTGCCAGAATTGGCGGCAAAAACAAGCGGTTAACAATTCCTGCTCTTCAAGGTAAGTGTCAGACCTTTTTTCTACAACCGAACATAATGTCCATCGGTGTGTTTATGTGCAGGAATGATTGTTATGTTTACAGTTGGCTATTCAAAATGCACCAAGATTGAGGTCAGTCCGGACCCGCTCTCTCCTACTGTACCCTGATAAAGCCAATGTTTACTTTTGCTGCTTGTCTGGCGCTGCTGTACAAGAATTTTTGCGTTTACTCGGTATTAAATTTAAGTTAAACAGAGAAATCAATTTGAATTGCTAGCTTCACCTTATAGCTAAAAAAAACAAAAAAAAAAACAACCCTCTGCTGTTACATATTGTGAGTTTTGGACATTCTCTATGCTTTTGCAAAGGTTGCTGTGGTTCACCCGTATGTTACAATGTCTGTGGTTTTTTAAAGCCACAATCAAACCTTTGGGCTTATAGCTGTTATATGACTCTGCAGCAGAACAAGCATGTGTTTAATCTCCAAAAAAAAACAATGTAAAGAAGTTACCTAATTCTCTGTTTCTGCCACTAAAAAAAACAAAAAAAAACAAGTTGCCACCTCAACACTGTCAAATCCTTCATGCAGCAGCAGCAAAACAGGAAGTGCAGATTGTTGCAAGATTTAATGAGTTTTGAGCTTTGGTGAAATTGTTGCTGAGCAGAAACGATTTGTCCCCAGAGGACCAGGATCAGAATGGCTTCTTCGCTGCGTCGTTTGAGGCTGTACCACTCCACGGGTGTCGCTATCTCTCATCTCCACACCAGCAGCCGGGCGTCTGCTAAGCAGCACTACAAGATGTTGGTCCTCGGAGGAGGAAGTGGGGGCATTTGCATGAGTGCACGGATGAAGAGAATGCTCGGAGCCGACAATGTGGCTGTCGTGGAGCCATCCGAGGCAAGGATATGAGAGTAATCGCATGCACTGGGGTGCACCGATAAAACCAGCCGATTTCCTTAATTTTGAGGTATCATTGGTCAGCCCATACTTGCATGTGAACCCGATCTGACCTACCTTGGCAATTTGGATTTGCATGATTTGTTGTTTTTCTCCTTTCTACCAAAAACTTAAAGTCTTCAATCAAGTTATTTGGTCTGAAATAGGCCTGTCAGGATAGCAAATTTTGCTGGACGATAAATTGTCCCACAAGTTATTGCAATATACGATATTATTGTTGTTTTGAGACCATTTTCAAGTAATATAATGATAATAGCATGATATTGCAAGATTGCATTCTCAGGGATTAATAAACTTTGAATTCTAGTGAATATGAAACACTGGAACTGGAAGAGATTTTAAATATCCAAAACAAATAAATAAAACAACAGAAACAACAAACAAAATGAATTATAGAGTTTCTATCAACAAAATTGTCCTTCAAAAAGAGGGCAAGTTGAGCACAATGCACCAGACTGGAGATTTTTGTCATCCAGTTTTTGGTAGAAAAAGAGAAAAACAATAAGTTATGCAAATGGAAATTATTGAGTGTGTTTGATTAATTAAGCACAATTGATTTATTGCTTATTTTGACAGGCCTTGTCTCAATTAGCCCAACATTTCAGACAAAAAATCAGTACTTAAAATCGGAATCCGCAAGTCAGGATTTTTTTCAGACATTGGTAATCAGTGATCGGCCAACAAACTGCAATCTGGGCACCCCAATAATAACTGTACTGCAAAAACACAAACTCTTACCATTTATTTTTACTCTAGTTTATAAAGCAAATGTCTTAGTTTTGTGCTTTTTTCAGGTGTACTAATTAAAAGTAACTTTTCAGCAAGATATAGGAGCTTATTTTAAGTCAATAATTCCTTAATATTGATGAAAAGGTTCTAGTTCAGTTGGCAGATTATTTCACTTAATGCATTGGAAAAATGTGTTTTATAAGTGAAAACCTGCCAGTAGAACGTGTACTTTCATTAATATGAAAACAAACACTGATTTCTAGTTGAAAAGTTACTCATGAGTAAGTTTTGTCTTATTTCCAGAGTACTAAGATATTTGCACTAGAAACTAGACCTAAATTCTTGGTAACATTTTGTGTTTTTGCAGCATGGAAAGTTTGCAAATCATCTTTCAGACTTGTTATCTAACTTTTTTTTTGCTTCTCTCAGGTGCATTACTATCAGCCGATATGGACGCTCGTTGGGGCTGGAGCTAAAACAACCGCCTCATCGGCTCGTCCCACTGCCAGTGTTATGCCGTCGGGTGTGAAGTGGGTGAAATCCAAGGTTCAGGAAATACACCCAGACAAAAACACTGTCCTTGTAGACGATGGGACTGAGGTGATTTAATTCTTCTAGACTGACCTGAAAGATTAGTGGTATAAAACATGAGTTTGAAGTGATTCTTTTCTCTTCTACAGATCTCCTATGAATATTTGATAGTGGCTCTTGGCTTACAGCTCCATTATGAAAAGGTAGTAATGCTTTCTGCACCTATTTGTTTCTCCTTTTACATTTTGCGTAAATGTAATTACATAAAGTGCTGGTCATTTCATCGCTTCACCAGTTTCAGCCTGTGGTGTTGTGGTGTTTTCATGCCTGACTTTTCCTGATATGAACAGGCAGCAGGAAGTTGTATTTCGTTTTATGGTTTGATCAGAGGTCATAATCTTATGCACTTCATAAAATTTAACCAGCCCAAACCAGGTTTATAACCACATTCAGTGGCAATGGAAAATTACATGTTGTTCAGTCAATTAAGTGAGAGATTTGAGCAGTCTTATAAAAGTATTTATTTATCAAAATATCTAACTCCTTAAAGAAAAATCAGGAAATCATAAAAAAAGTTTATTTATTACACCAATTCATCTGACATTTATTTATTGTATCTTAATTAATTGTCAGAAAATTAAATAATTTTTATTTAAAAAACAGGACATTTAAGACAGAAATGTTTCATTACAGTCTTGACAATCTCTGGCCTCCTGCATGGATTTTAACCAGTCAATAGAAAAGCTGGCTGTTCAGAGTGGTGTATTCCAGTATATTAATGGAAAGTTGAGTGGAAGGAAAAAGTGTGATATCTGCTTCCTTAACAAATGCAGTAAAATGATCCCCAAACATGTACTGAGTGAATATACTACACTGCATGTATATGATTTTTTACTAGGCTGATATTTCTTTATTGAAAACTCATTTTTATTGGTTTTATGTAAATATTCTAATATTCAAAAATACTGAATTTGGGGTTTTCTTTAACCAGAAGTCATAATGATAAACATTACCAGAAATATCGGTGTGTGTAATTAATCTATGTAAAATAGGAGATTCACTTTTGAACAAAATTAACTTTTCAATGAGTATTTTGAAGTGGGGATTCGTGTGGGTCTGAAATGGTTTGTTTATAGGTACAAAATGGAGGTATTAAATGCAAGAGTACAATATGATGGTACAAATTGCAAAGAGGTCATTTATATTCTTTTAAATGTAGATTAAAGGCTTACCAGAGGCGTTTGAGCATCCAAAGATTGGGTCAAACTACTCTATCGAAACTGTGGAGAAAACCTGGAAGGCTCTGCAGAACTTCAAAGAGGGCAACGCTGTGTTCACCTTCCCAAACACGCCTGTGAAATGCGCCGGAGCGCCACAGAAGATCATGTACTTATCGGATGCTTACCTGAGAAAGGTGCTTAGTCTTTTGGATCAAAAGATAACGTATTTAAGAGTTTAAATGTGGTGTTCTGAATTTCACAAGGACATTTTATATATTTATGTATTTAAGACAGGAAAAAGGGCAAAGGCCAATGTGATATACAACACATCACTTCCTGTGCTCTTTGGGATCAAGAAATACGCCGACACGTTGTGGGACATTGTTAAAAGCCGCGACCTACAAGTAAACCTCAGACAAAACCTGATCGAAGTGCGGCCAGACAAACGGGAAGCTGTGTTTGAAAACCTTGACAAACCAGGAGAGACCAAAGTGTGTGAGGTAACTGCCTTTATATTTTCCATTGTCCATTGTTTCCATATTCTCCTTTAAAGGTGACCTGTTGTGCAAAATTCACCTTTTTGCATATTTTCATACTTTCATTTCAGTCTCTGCTGCTTCTAAAAATAGTCTAAGCACTAAAAAAAATACATCCAGTTATTTTGACATTAAGTTAATGTTTTGTGGTGTCTGTAAAATCAGCCATTTCAAAAACATTCGGAATGTAACAAATCACCAGCCCGTTACCTAGCAACCCGAGCTGAGCCCAGCCCGTCACCTAGCAACCGAAGCTCAGGGACAGAAGCCCTAAACAGCTCATTCTGAAAGGGAAGCAAAAGAAGCAAAACTCTCATTTTGTTAAAAAATGTATTGATTTTGTTTTGTATAACCCATAGACCTATCCTAACCTGTTGAGGGAAACATAATAGGTCACCTTTAAATAAAGTTCTTTTAAACTTATCTTGATAATTTGATGTTAAACTCCTCTGTTTTCTGAATTAGTACGAAATGCTTCACGTTACTCCGCCAATGGGACCCAGCCTGGTGGTTAAAGGCAGTCCGCTCGCTGATGAGAACGGCTGGCTGGATTTAAACAAAGAAACGCTCCAACACAACAAATATCCAAATGTTTTTGGGATTGGAGACTGCACCAACCTCCCTACTGCCAAAACTGGAGCCGCCGTCGGTAAGTGATTATTAGTTTAAACTCTCCAGGAAACTGCTGTAATCCAATTAATAACTGTATTGTTTGTGAGCAATTTGTTTATTTTGTACTTAAGATGCTTTATCTTTAAAATCTGTATTGTTGACACAACATCATAAAGACATAAACCAAGCCTACGAAAGTTTAAAAATACAGGGACTTTTTTGCATTCAGCCATCCTTATCTCTGGAAATAATTATCTTACATTTTATACTATATTATTAGGTTAGGTCAGATTTTCTGTCACAGTTGTAATCTAGTTGATATAAAGATTTTAATATCAAGGCAGTGTGACGCAGTAAAGTGAATCTCTTTATCTCTCTTTACACATTAATTGTAAACATGATGTGGTTTTTCCAGAAGGGATTCTTTTTATTGCAAACTGACATCTCCTTTTGAACAGAAAATTCATTAAAAACTGACATTTTTATTGTCAAACCTCTTGTGAAACATCTTAATGAATTTTTAGGACAGAATAATTAACGCTTGTATGAAAAAATGCAATAAGCATTTAAGGATTCAATCCTTTATGTAAGCATGGAGCCCTTTAATTGGATTTGAGTAATTTATCCTATCTCTCTTACGGACTCCATCAGGTATAATAAACTTCTTATACGGGAAGCCAAGCTTAACATTGAGTTTGTTTGTTTGTTTTGACTAAATACAGAATGGCTTTTGGCTTGAAAAATCTTAAAGGGTTTCTAAAAACAGCTCGGGCGCTTAAGAAACATCCAGCTATTTTTTTTTCTAGCAATAAGTTAGATGTGACCGTTTCAAAAATGGTCACATTTGATGGCCAATGTGTCGTTACCTAGCAACCCTAGCAGAGTTCTACCTGTCACCTAGCAACCCCAGCGGAACTCCAGTAGGCTCGGTCAGCTAGTTTTACCGCTATATGCACTGTACAATGGCTGCTGTTGACTTACCATCTAGAAACCACTTGCTGCATTCTTGTTGGTTGTGTTGGATGCTCTACTTCTTCTTTTCAAAGATGTATCTGTTTTCAGCCATTTTCACTTTCAGTTAATTTATCTGCCAATGCAACAAGTAGCTAAAAAGTTAGTCGTATTTCAAGTTTGCTGATATATTTGCGCTAGAAACTAGACCAAAAATACTTGGTAAGATTTTGTGTTTTTGCAGTGTAAGAATGATTAAAAAATAAAATGTTAAAATTATGTTTTGTATAACCCATAGACAGAGAAGCATAATAGGTCACCTTTAAGACTGACAATACTGACCAGTCTTTAAGTAGGCATTAAAAATGGCATCCAGGGTTTGGATGGATTTATCAGGTCTCATATAGATCCAACAAATATCTGTCTGTTTTTCAGATGCCAGATCTATGGCACAGACAAAGAAAAGCTCTGTATTGTGCAAGAGTTGTTACACATGAGGAAATGAAACAAAAATGCTGCAGTCACATGACCAACATGCAGTGTGGACTTTGGTTATCTGCTGTGATCCTTGAATTTTAGGACAGAGAGAAATGGCTTAATGTCTTTATCTCCTCTGCCAGATATTTTTCTTTGAGCTTAGCAGTCTTCACTCTGACGTCACAAATGCATTCACGTCTTACTGGCAGTAAATTCTCCTTTTAATGATGTTTTTACATGTTTTCTGGACCAGACATTTTCGTTACAGTACATCCAGGCTGCTTGAATTAAGTATGGAATGTCTCAAGGACGCTTGTGCAAGTGTGAAAACGGCATGTCCTGAACCCAATCTAGTTTAGATTTTAGCTGAGTCATTGTTACACTGAAAGGAGAATCCTGTTGCATCACAATGGAAAGAGTTACCTAAAGGCAGAAGTAGAAAATCTGGGAGGAGTTTTTGTTATATTTTGTTCCCTCGACGGCTGGGAGGTCCAACATTTACGGAAAGCAGTGAATGACAAAAGTATTCCTGCCTGCTAAATTTTTCCTCATTTTGTAACGTTACAACCTTAAACTTTATTGGGTTTTTATAGTGAATAACAGTGCAGAATTTGTGGAAATAAAAATTTTAAAAGTGTGGCAGGTATATTTAAACCGACCCACGTTCAGTCTTTTGGAGTAATGTGCCGTTACCAGCGGATGTCTTCACCTGCACAACTATTGTAAATAAACTTTTACCCAATCTTTTAAGCTCAGCCAGAATGGATGGAGATTTTGCTACAGTTCATGTGGGCAGGACTTTGACTGGGCCATCCTAACAAATGAATATGCTTTGATCTTATAATATCATACTGCATGAACACATTTTCAAAAACAAATGAACTTTTAAATTCTTTTGAATATTTAACTCTGAACATGGAAGATCTTTTAAATATCCAAAATAAACAACAGAAGGTCTCTGTAAACAAAATTATCCTTCAAAAAAGAGCTAGTTGAGACCAAAACACCAAACTGAAGACTTCTGCCACAGAAACGATAAATCATGCAAAATGAAAATTATTGAGTTTGTTTTAATGTATCATGCGATTAATTGATTTATTGCGACAGGTCCAACTAATAGTTGTCCTGTTTAAATATTTTTCCACCTGAGCTGTGGAGCTCTGCAGCTCCTCTCGAGTTACAACAGGTCTCTTGGGTTTCTCTTTGAGAAATTAAACACAAGGTCGGCACTAGAGAGTTTCCACATCTAATATTTGGTTCTATTTGGGCCCAAAATGGCAACATTTGTTTCATTTTCAGCTGGTGCGGTTTGCTTTCTCACTGTTCTGTACCGAATAATCCAAACTGTTTGGAAAAACCTGTTCACCTCCTCACCTGTGGTGGCGGTGCAACAAGAACTACGGGAGGAATCGGGACAAAAACCTCAGAAGAAAACACGAGCCCAACCTTTTCTCTTCACAAAATGTAAACAAAACTGGAGTAGTGTCAGATTTTAGCGGCTGTGGTAACAAACCACAACTGATTTCTCCCACCAGCGCTAGTCTCTCGTGTTTGTTTTGGCTGTATTTACCCAGAATCCCCTGCGTTGTAGTCCACCTCCTGCTTTCGGAGTGGATTCTGGTCTGCTGTATGCATTCGAACTGTGCCAGATTTCACTTCACCAGACCAAAGTTCGATTCCTCATTTGTACCTTAGATTTACAAAACCAACCAAATAATGATGGTAATTTATGTAATTGTCTGATTTGGGACTCAAATAGCTACAATCTGCGACAAGGACAACAGTAATTAGGTTATAATTCATGTTTTATTTTTGATAATTAAGATAATAGAGATTAGCGAGTCATAATATTGTCGCCATGTGACTGCAAAGCTAATCAAACTTTCCGCTCCAGGAACTAAAGTAGCAAAGTGCAATGTGACGAGGGACAGGTAAAAACAGGGATGTGCATTAATGAAAGTCATCTTCAAACTACATTTAATCACAAGTCGAGCTTTAAGGAGCGTTCAGTGTTTAACTGCGTCTATTTCTGCCAAGTCTTCCTGTTGCTAGGAAATGACATGCAGGGTTTAGGTTTTCCAGAAATTATCAGGGAGTTTATGACAGTTCAGATCATAGATCTTTGTCCTTTATCTTTATAGGGTGAATTAAATGCTCTTGCAAAAAACGGAAGATTCTCGCATTTCTTAAAACAGACATAAAAATAACATCAATTAAAATCAGCTTCTCAAACTGAGTCAAAAGCAAAATAAGTAAAAAGTGGGATTGAGTTTGTCTCTGTTTCCCGGACCTACTAGCTTGCTTATTCAGTCAGATGTGTTTGTATGGTTTCATGTTACATATTTCAGTTATGTAGGTCACTGAACTATAGGAAACACTCAACAAGAAAAATTACATAACAGTTTAGGTTTTCTTTTTAAATAATTTCTTTTATCAACTTCATATGCAGCATAATTATGCATCCACTTCAAAATAAAATATGTTTCCTTATATTTTAGCCTGTAATTTAACCTCAGCTTTAACATGAACATTGTGGCATGTGTGTTAGCGTTAGCATTAGCGTTTCCTACCGTGTGCCTCATTTAGAGCAGCGACTGGGTCAGACATTTTAACAACTGCTGGCACTTGGTGATAAATTTAGTTGGAGCTGCAGAGGTTGGAGAGCGAGCTAGCTGGCGGTTTTCCAAGCTTGTATTTTTAGATTTTGCATATTTATTTCATTATTTCACAATGATTCTGCATCATGTTTACACAGCCAGTCAGATAAAAGTGACATTGAATCAGTTCATGTAATCAGTTCAAATGTGAAACTCTTGTTTTTATTTTTTTATCCTCTGAAGCTTAATTACCCCGAGCCCATAATCTCCTCTGGACTGTTGGCGTATATTTATATCCTGGAGTAGAGATTGGTGGTGCTCAGGTGGAAAAAAAAATTAGGATTTTCCATTCAGTTTTCAGGTATTTATTAAGAAATAGTCTTATTTTTCATTAAAAAGGAAGTGAATAGATTCCACTTAAGCAACAAAAATTTATATTTTCTACTCAATGATCATACTCTCAATAAGACTCTCTTAGAAAAACAGTGTCTTTAGTCAGAGGCTTATTCAAAATCGCAGCAATACAGACTGCTACAGATCTGTCCTACCTACCCATCACTATCTACAATAACTCTTAAATTTAATTGAGTTACAGCAACATTTAATTTCCTTTTGAGATCTATGAAGTATTTTTGAATTTGAAATGAAAAGCATCTCTAACTCATGCCACCTCCACTACCGTGCTTTACATTGTTAATCAGATTCTTTTCCTGAAATGCTTTTAAGCCTAACATATATTATCTACTCTGGTGTGTAAATAAGTTTAGATGCATCTAACTGAGGAATATTTCTTCATTTCTGGTCGTTGTCTGTTTTCTCTTCAGTAAGACTTTTAAGGCGGAGGTATCCATTTTCATATCAGGAGCAGAAAGAGTCTGGTTTGGGTCCTGAGCTGACAATTTAGGGCTTCTGGAGACTTCTTTTAGCATCTTGCAGACTGTTCTCAAGATAAAGTCAGTTGGACAGACAGATATCTTGCCAGTTTTCTTCAATTATGGACGTATTATTATTCAGTCAGAGGGGAGAAGGAGTTTAAATGTTGAAGTTTTTATCAGGTTTTAACCTTCAAAATGTTGAGTATTGATGTTTTTAATTGCACCGACTATGATGAGTGGGAGTTTTCCTGTTTTAAATGGGAATAAATGTCTATTTTATTGCTCATCAGAATGTTTATTACATCTTACTTGGTATTGGTTTTCATTTTAATTTCATTTACTTCCATTTAATTTTTTCAGCTTTGTTAAAATTTGCATTATTGTCAAGTATCAAAATGTAATGTATAAAACTAAGGCTGCAACTAAAATGATCTTTTTTGAGTCTGTGTAGTCCAATCAAAGATATTCCATTACTACTTTAGTTTATTATTTTAATAATCGATGTCTCAGCTCTACATAAAACATACCCACTGGTGTAAGGTTATTTTTTGCATATTGGTGAATTAATCCATCGATATCAACCAGGCAGAAATGTTGCTGCTTCTACAGAAATCTAATAAAACTGAAAAATGGAGCGCAACAACTATACATTTGGTATAATTTTGTAATTTGTTAACTTCCTTTTGTACGGTGAGCCTTGGGTTAAATGTTTGCCTCCCCAGGATTTAAACTCATTTATCTGAAGAGGCAACACTGCCCCCTGCAGGAGCATCTCCAGAATGGCACACAAAACAGTAAAATTAAACCACAGTATTTCACCGCAGCTACAGCTACTATTGTGAAAATCTGTTGGCACAGTGAAATCTGCAAAATCTGCCAGTTATCACACAAGTAAATCATCATAATAATCTGCAATAATATTTCTATGATGCACAAATATTTGGCTAATTATATTTCAAGTTTTCTGAGCTCACACTGTAATATTCAGCCTGTTATATGTGATCACTGCAGTAGACGCTCAGATCTGACAGATTATTATACTGAAACACACAGAGGAGCGACAGGAAATGACCATTTATCATCACAGTATTTACCAATAGTATCAGATGCAACCCTAGAAAATATGATGTTGCGAAATATCCACTCACATCTTCCACATTTAGTCTATTGTAATTCAGTTCATAAATACTTAATTTACATAAAAGAAAAAATAAATGGTGTCGTAAATTATACTATACAACCATCTTCAAAAAGTCTCTTTGGGCAGGAACGATCTCCAGTAGCAGTCAGTCTTGCAACGCATCTGAAGAGGCATCTGACTGAAGACTGTTGCTGTATTAGAGTTTAGAGTTTAATATAATGGCATCCTGAATTTCCATGCAGGAGAGATTATATTTCACAGTAAACATGTTAGGCCTGTCACAATAAATCAGTTAATGGCATGATCAATTAAAACGAGCTTAATAATTATCATTTGCATGATTCATTGTTTTTCTTTTTTCTCTTTTTCTACCAAAATGGATGACAAAAGTCTTTGGTTTGCTTTGTTCTCTACTAATGCTTTATTTGAAGGATTATTTTATTTAGAGACACTTTATAATTCATTTTATTTGTTTTTTTTTCTGTTTGTTTTGTTTGTTTATTTAGTTTGGCTATTTAAAATGTCTTCCAGTTCCAGATGTGATTTTGCTGCTCTCATTTAAACCTTTATTTGGCTGCATGGTTGGAAAGTGGAGCAGAGTTTGAGTCCGTAATATGATCTTTGCTCATTATGTCTGGTGGAAAATGTGGTTTGAGCTTCCTCGTTCTCTCTGAATCAATTGATGTTGGGCTGAAGTACATCAGGAAAATGTTATGGTTGGTGAATACCAGGATATATAATCCTCTCAGTTTGATGAAAACATCATTAGGTTGTCAGGTGATTAAACTTTAAGTAGTGGCAACATTTTAACAGAAACCTGCTTCAAAAAAGTGTCACTGTCTCTTTAAGGTGTAATCGTCTACATTCATCCATCGGCGCGAGGATTAGCAGGATGTGTTTGTTTTGGTCAGAGCATGCTGGGACAGGCTGCAGCTCCTGAATGTGAAGGATGTTTCAGGACGGCGAAAGTCTCTGGATTTTTAACTCATTCCTGTAAAACAAGTTAAATCTTTCTTTGTTTTTCTTTTTTTTAGCTGCACAGTCTGCGATCCTGAACAGAACCATCGGCAAATTACTGAAAAATCAGAAGCCAGATAAGAAGGTAAGCAATGCTAATCGGCTCTTATGAGTTTTAGTTTTTGCTTTAAAGGGATCTACAATTAGTTTGAGGAATATTTGTTTTATTTTGCCTTTTTTTATTGCAGCCAACAGCAACATAATGTGGCATTGTCTAAATTTACATCAACATTATATTTTACTCTGTAGAAAACGGATCCACTGGCGGAAAAAATGGCGACTTCAGTGGGTGAAAGATATAAAACATAACGAAAGATATAACATTTTTGAAGTAATTGAGTTTTTACATATCACAAACAGCATTTTTTAGTAATTTTAGTTAAAATTACAACATGTTTAAGCAAATATGTTCACCTAATTATGTGTAACTTTAAAGAAATCTGCTGGATTTGTACTGAAAATATCTGCTTTTTGTTCATCCGAGGTTGGATTCACTCCTTTATCAGCTCTAAGAACTGAATTTCATCTGCAAAATAACCATTTAGGCCTGTCAAAATAAGCAATAAATCAGTTAATCACATGATAAATTAAAATAAAAAGTCTTCAATCTAGTGCATTGGTCTGAAGTAGAGATTTTTTTTTATGGACATTTTTTATTAGAGACTTTGTAATTAATTTTATTTGATGTTTCTGTTTTTTTATATAGATATTTAAAGTATCTTCTATTTCCAGTGATAAATTGTCATTAAAATTAAAAATGTGTTGATCTTTGAGAATGTGTTCTTGCATTATTACACCATTACCGTTATACTCTCAAAAGAACAATGTTATCATTTATCTCAATAACATCTGGGACAATTTATCGTATCAACATTTGCAATCGTGACAGACCCAAGTGTATTAAAATTTTGAATTTGCCCATTTTGTTTGGGTTCAAACAGAAGTTGTCTTGTTCTTTGCAGTACGATGGCTACACTTCCTGTCCGCTGGTGACGAGCTACAACACAGTGGTCCTGGCAGAGTTCGACTACAACGGGCAGCCGCTGGAAACGTTCCCAATCAACCAGGCCAAGGAGCGGAGATTAATGTACTACATGAAAGCCGATGTGATGCCTCACCTGTACTGGCACGGGCTTCTCCGGTATGCATACGATCAATAATCACTGATAGAAGGATTATCAGTCAGGCTGCACCCAGTGTACTGCACATGTCACCTGCAGAAAAACAGCAGGAAGATATTATTATAATGATTTAGTCTATTTATAATTAGGCTAATGAAATCAGTTTTGATTTCTGATGGCTTAGTTTATTCTGATGCAGCTGCTTGTTCATTTTTCATGTCGTCACCTTAATAAAATGGAATGATTAGGTCATTATTTTAGGAAGGCGATGACGTGATGCATCGTTTTCACAAGAGATTTTCAAATGTGAAATTCTGGAAAAATTTTACTAGAACGGTGCAAAAATCCTTGCAGTCAAAATGACTGCCAGTTGTGACCAAAACAGGGAGGAATGATCGTGTTCCATTTGAATGCTAAATATGAAGTCAATTTTTTATAGAAAATTAATAGTTTTAGGAAAATCCTATTGCAGCTTTCTTGCTCGCTATGGACCGTTTGTCTTATTTAGACACTGAACAAAATTGCTTTAACATTCCTAGTAAGTAATGTCTGACCACTGAAGCTTGGGTCATTTCTTTATCCACTCACCTGCATATAACGGCTCATTAAGACGTATCCTATTCACTAATGTCAATTTGGTAGCAAGATTCCTTTTTCACGCTGTTGTAAATAGTTGTAGTTCCCCAACAACAAGCTAGCTAATGTTAAAACAGGAAGACAAGGGCAGGTAACCACGGCAACCGGTGACAGTTTATAGGCAGGTTGTTTCTTTCTGCAGTCAGGTTGCCATGGCTACAAACAAATAATCCCTCTATTAAATGCTTAATTGTAACACCCTCTTTTTTTTATTGTCTTGGCTGCTACCAAATCTTTTCATTTCTGTTTTCAGGGGGCTGTGGGGCGGACCCGGACCATACAGGAAGCTCCTCCATCTTGGAATGAAGTAAAACAAAGAAACTACTGAATGAATACAGTTCATTATTTCATAACCCCTGACAGGACGGATACATGCTTATCTGTGACATCATAGCAAACTAATTCATCTCAACTGGCTTAAAAAAGTGGGCAGTTTTGTGGTTGCAACAAAAATAAATAACTTTAATGAGAGCCACTTCTTTAGCTTCATTTGATGAGGTAAAGGAAAAGTGAAACTGCTTTGCTGAGACGTTGGTTCAAAGCTGACAAGCACAAGGATGAGCATGATTCTGTTTCTGGAACAATCACATTATATGATTAATCATAGAAACGCCTTTAACTCCACAGCTTTAATGTCGATGGTAGTATTTAAAAGCTTTGTATGAATGTTTTGATCCAAGTTGCTAGTGAAAAGTGTTGTCCTGGTAGCTGATATTAGTTGTTTTAACTTGATCAAATTGCGTTTATTTTGTCTCACTTTAGCAAAAAACCGAGGCGTGCAATTCATCAATTGGAGTTCACCTTAAAAATGCTGCACTATAAACATGAGAACTACCATAAGTGCTTTCTCACACATTTTATGTGTCAGTTTTGGACGTTTTGTCTTACATTTTAGATTTTTATTCTAAATACCATTGTAACCACTCAAACAGAAATGATTTAAATTAACAAAAATGTATTGCTCCTAAATCAATAAAACGACAATAAGGTTTCAAATCCATGGAACTTTTTTTGTGTTTTATTAAAACAAAAATAAATCTTTTGTATGGTGTTAAACATGTTTACTCTGCAGTATGTTTATCAAAATATAACATAAAGCTGTAACTTTTACTGTGTAAAATGTGTTGCTATCTGGGAGTGAAAATGTTTGTTTTTTTCTTTGTGACAGATGTAACATGAAAAAAGGATCCAAGATTTCTCATTTTCAGAGATTTTTTTTAATGTGTTAAACACTTTTTTTAACTTAAAAAAAATTTAATAGAAAAATATTTATTTGGGTTTATGTGTTCACTTTTAGAACAATGGTGTGATTTGACTCTAGAATTAGTTTTTTTAAAGGGTATTTTATTATGTATATTCCAGGCATATAGTGCCATTTTATAGCATAACATGCAAACGTATACATTTCTTGTTGAAAATGCATGTGTAAGAAAAAGGAAAAACAAAAATGTGGATTTCTGCTTTTATTTTTAATTATGTTAGTTTTGGTCCTCCATACCATATTAATACACCGTAGTACTTTTGACAACAAAGAGCTGGAAAGTGTGGATATCTAAATGTGACTATTATATGATAACGTGGCTTGCCATACCCGCCTCGTCGGCTCCTCTCTCCGCCTGTGTCGCATTCCCCTGCGCTCCGCCAGCGTTCTGTTTGTGATGAGGCGGGAAATGGCGTCCAAAGACACGGCTGTTCTGTGACTTAGCCACTGAGAGACGGACGTAGCTGGCGGCAACAACCACGGCTCGACATCTAACGGTGGCCGCCACGATTGCGGCCGAGACTGACAACGCTGTGGGGGGTTTTAACGAGCTTCCGAAAACAGCGGTAGGAAACAGATGCCGTGTAAACAACAAATATTTGCCACTGTGAAAGTCCAACTGCTGCTAGCTAGCGGCTAACGTTAGTCAGCGAAGGGGGCGTAGTCTAATGTCTGAACATAGTTATGGAGCGAACAAAACGAGTTGTTGGTTTGGGTTGTGATGCACATTCAATGATAGATCAAGGATTCATATTTAAAATAATTTATAAAACTGATTATTGTTGTAGATAGTGCGGGATGTAACATTACGGCACTGCTTGTTCTGCCTTTGGCGTTTTGTTAGCCTCGAAGCTAACCATAGCTTGTTAGTCACTGAACCCACTGACAGCATTTGTTTTATCTGCATTAAAAGCGATAGTTGACGCTGATAAATGTCAGTTGTGTTCACATCCACGTAACATTTTGTGACCGGTTATTAAAAACCTGCGTCAGCCTCCTGCTGGGTGTTACAGACTCCGGTTCGGGTGCTACACGGCAGCACTTGGCTAACGCTGTTTGTGTCCGATGTTACATAACGACAGACAGCGGTGCTGTTTGCTGTCAGATACTATTCAGCAACAAAGCGCGAAACTAAACCTAAAAACAACAAATTAACTGGACTTGAACAAAGCAGCTAGAGACCGTTTTCATGTTAATCACGTACCGATCAGTCAACCTTAACTTGTCTTTAATTAGCTACAGATTTAGCATTTGATTGGCTGAGTCAAAATGTTGCCAATGACTTTTTATATTTTGGGTTTTCTTAATCGTAAATTGATGCAGATTTATGTAAAGACATGACCAGTTGTTTTAAATTTCTCGATCTAATTTAAAATGTTATTACTTTTCACAACTTTATTCAATTAATTTCAGTTTATGCTGGAGATATGGGTACAGGTGTTTTCAGCTTCAACCTAAAAGTAGATTTGTGTTGGTTCTGAGTTGATTTAGAAAAGGGAACTGAAAATTTACAAATAAAATCACCTGATGACACATTTTTCTTTAGAAAATCCTAAATATAAATACTACGTGCAGCTTTCGCCTGCATTTCTTTCCCCTAATGTAACAATACTGGCCACATTGAACAGTTTATGTACATTCATTGTATTTAATGGGACATCCAATGTACAATTATTTGCAAAGGAATTCATACCACTACATTTTTATTTTCCTTCATCATGTTTTGTCTCATTAAAAGGATACGTTAAGGTGTTTTTTAAATTTTATTTTATTTATCAATTGTTTGGTAGGAAGCAAATGGGAAACAGTTGTATCCTTACCATTTTGCACATGAAAATGGAAAATGTTAAATTAGCTCAAGTTCAGTCAAGTTGCGTAATCAGAACATTTGATTCAAACCTGTGGCCACTGATTTTTACCTGGTTTAGGGCTGCACTTTGACTAGACGTTTATCAAAACCGTGTATCCTTTTCCTTCCACTTCACTGTTATGGGTTGGATTTGCATAAAATACCAAATTCATTTAAGGCTGCAGCTATAAAGTCATAAAATGTGTCAGGTATGGGACTACGTTGCCAAGTAGTGGTTTACCAACTTGTTGCATTGGGTATTAAGTGGTGAAACTATATTTTTCATTAATTGTATACATAAAATGCTGGTTAAAAGGATAAAAAGTTAAGTAATGACAATTTTTCTACATGCAGTGACTTTTCACTATATCTAAAATAAAGCAAAAACAATTTGGATGCTGAACTCCTAGACGAATGTAACTGAAAACAGTATTTTTCTGTGGTCGTTTCTGCTCTTGTCAGGTTTTTCCATGTGACGTCGGAGCATGATGAGGCTGAGAGTGCGTAAAGCTCCTCAGCACCCCAGCAAAGGCCACAGAACGCTCCCATACCAGGCCAAACGAAAACACAGCGAAGTGGAGCCGTCGTCCCCAGTGAGCGGCCGAGGCAAAATGCAGAAAAATGAATCTGGGCTCCTCTCCACCATAAAGAAATTTATCCGTGGGAACGCTGTCAAGGTAAGAGCAGATTTACTGCTCTAGTTTTGTTTTTATCAGTAAAAGATCCTCCGTCTCTCTGGGGAAAATATTGTTATTCCTGTCACGATAATTTTACTGAACAATAAATTGTTCCAGAAGTTATTGCAATAAACGATAATATTGTTGTTTTGAGACCATTTTCAAGTGGTTCAGTGATAAAGAAACTTTAAATTCTAATGAACATTTAATGCTGGAACTGGATCTAGAATAAACAAAACGACACAAAAAGAATCATGAAGTCTATTTTCCCTTCAAATAAAGCGCTAGTTGAGATAAAAGCACCAATCTGAAGACTTTTTTTCATTCAGTTTTTGTAGAATGAGAGAAAAGAGAAAAATGATAAATCATGGAAATGTAAATTGAGCTAGATTCAATTTATTATGCGAATAATTTATTTATTGCTTATTATGACAGGCCTAAAACTCATTCTCGTTGGTCAAATAAAGTAAAGCGATTATGTATTAATAGTGTTTTTCTTATTTCAAAGATGTAACTGGAAACAAATTGATTCTGATTGGAGGAAACAGAACATGTGAAAAAAAGTATTTATTTTTTGTTTTAAATGCAGAAGGGTTTCCAGTTGTTAATCTGACATTATTTTTAATAAATACGTGTTTCTAATAATAGGAACAACCTGCTTTTCAGTGATGACTCATAGGGAAGTAATTTCCTGTTTATAGAAAAATTAAATCCTGGCAACAAAAAGCAAATTTTGCTGCTGAAACGACATGAGTTCTGTTTTATGATATTTAAACTCATGTTTTTTAGAAAAAAAATCCTTGTTATAAATACTTTTGTGTTAAATAGTAACACAACATTATTTTTTGTATAAAATCACATCAACATGGAGGAACTGTGAATCTCAAGTTCATAACTAATTTTAAATACATTGACTGCAGTTATAAAGTGGGAAAGGAGGTTTAGCTAATAAGTTTCACATCAATCAGATAATTATAAGAAGTTTCCAAGATCTTTAGTCTTGAATTGTTAATAGTTCTGTCGATTTTCTGGTTCCCCTCATTTTATTTTTTCTAACAAAAACAGTTACAGACACCAACGGGCTAAATTTGGTGATTTTTGTTTATTTGTTTGTGTTTTTAGGTGGAGCAGGAAATCCCAGCCAAGAGGAGTCGCATTGATTGTAATTCAGACAATGACCTCATTACTTCGACACCCCAAGGTCTGTCCAACAAATCCGCATCAAGAGTTTGCAGAAAAACTCAAAGTAAAGGTACAGCAGGGACTTCTTGGGTTTCACATTTTATATCTTTCTGTTATAAGGTTTAACATGTTTAAGTTTTCTTTTTAAAAAGGGACTTTAGTTTATGTTACTAAAGTTTTGGATTTATTGCTGCTTTCCACTGGGAAAAAATGAAGTTTCTGAATCTAACTCTGCAGACCTGAGTTAGCAAAGTTAGACCTCTGATTTACAGTTTATAGTTTATTTTGAATTGTTTGCACAAATAAAAAAATGTTTGTGGAGCTTTTAACTTTTAGATGGAAAAGGAGCACATTTGATATTTTACTGTGTTTAAACCTTCAACATGCTTTGCTACAAATGATCAAGACCTAAAACACAACATTATGTTGTGTTTTAGGCAATAAAATGTTTTCCTTAGTTTAAAAAAATTGTTTATTTGCATCTTTTAATGTATTTCTAATATATCAAAAGGGCTTAAATGAAAAATTGACAATGTGGCAATTTTCTTATCCAATTAATCATTAGAATCATTGATTAATCATTAAAATCACCAATTAATTGTTAGAATAATTTGTCAGAATTATTTATCGGTCATTATACTCATAGATTGTTAGGATCATAGATTAATCGTTACACCCATTAGTTGTTAGAATAATCGGTCATTAGAATCATTGATTAATTGTCAGAACAATCGACTAATCATCGGAATAATCAGTTGATCAAGTCATCAGTTCATCGTTATACTCATTGATAATTAGAATCATTGTTTGATCGATAGAATCATCGATTAATCATTATACCCATTTATCGTTAAAATAATCGGTCGTTGGAACAATCGATTAATTGTTGGAACAATCGATTAATTGTTAGAATAATCGATTAATTAACCGTTTCTGTCTTACTATCAGACACAATGACCTGCAACAGTAAACCCATCAAACCAAACGGTAAACTGGAGGCGCCCATCGACTCACCCAGCAGCCCGCCGCGTACAACCCTACTGGGAACCATCTTCTCTCCAGTTTTCAACTTCTTCTCACCAGCAACTAAAACTGGTAGGTAGTGAGCCACTTGGTCCTGAGAATGCCAGGCTGTTTCTCACATTTCTCCGTTTGTGTCGCCTTCAGCCACTCCGGGCTCGGACTCGCCGGGCCAGGCAGTGGAGGCGGAGGAAATCATCAAACAGCTGGACATTGAGCCGGCGGAGGAAATGCCCAGCAGCACCGTAACGTCCAGGGAAGAAATCACTCCGTGTCACACGGTCCAAATGCTGCCGCAGAGGCTTCAGATCAACTCGGACACGACCATCGAAGAAGGAGAAATCGTCACCGAAACTGATATACCCCCGCTAACAGGTAACCGAGCTCAGAGCTGATCCAGACCAAACAAATCCAGAGAAAAACCTGAGAAATGGCTCAGCGGTTGGTACCGGCTTAAACAGGAAATGGATTTATTGTCATAAAACAGGGCTGGTATGGCTGCTTGACATCCTTCAAAATGGATTTCAATTCAAAAAGAAGCCCTTAATATTAAAGTTGTAGTTCGGTAATAAAGTATGACCTAATATTTGATTTAAAGCCTTAGTTTAGGAAATTATTTATAGGTGAAGCCAGATATTTTGATACAACTGTTATTTTCTGTCTAAAGTTAAAGCAGATTAAACTTTTCCTGTTTTAGGTTTGGTAAGGTTTTTACATAAAATCAAGAAAATTATGGACAACCCTCTTTAGTGTCTTCAGTCAGAGGCTTCTTCAAATTCGCTGTAATACAGACTGCTACAGGAAATCTTTGCTGTCAACAGCCATTATCATCTACAATAGCTTGAACTAATGAGTTACAACATTTAATTTCATTCTGGGGATCAAAAAAGTATTTATTTCCATTTGCTAAATAACTCAAAACTTACCAGGAACTTTTTTTTTTTAGATTTTTTTCGTAAATTGTGTTTAAACTTAATTTGAGCTTGAAGATCAATTATATTATAATTTGTTTAGATTGTTTCAGTTTATTTAATAATTATTATTCCTAATGGCTCAATGACTTATTAATGTAATTAAAATAAATGTTGGCTTATATTTTATACGTCAAAAAACATTATTGAAATAGTTTTTTCTTTTTTAAATAAATTAGTTTTGCTCTCCGACCAGTCAGTTGTGACATTTCAAAACATAAAATTTAGCAGTTTCATATCACAAAACAGTATTAATTAAATATCATATAATAATGAATTAAAACTATCTTTTTGAATTCATTTGTATTATTTTTATCTCCAAAGTGTGGTGCTGGAAAAGTTTCAACTTTGCTGTTTTTATGACATATACATTTTTTTAAATTGCTAAAACTCCATCTTTTCTGGTTTTGTAAAGAAAACATGATAGAGTCGTATATCCTCTTACTGCGTAGTTTTTCTTCTTTTGTTTTCATGTTTCTCAGCTCCTGGCTGCATGCCAGATGGCAGCTACCCCCACTCTTTACCTTCAGCACCTGCAGAAACCTCGTATGAGGAGGACTGGGAAGTCTTCGACCCGTAAGCCGATCACTTTTTTTTATGTTACTTATAAAAATATATTTTTAAAAAAGTAGTAAAGACATTTAAAAACACTCATTTGCATTTGCTCCACTTTCTGATTTTTGTAGATACTTGGATGAGGTTTATGGTCAAAGTTTCCCTGATACGATTTTTGTTGTAATGGAAATGTCTAAACACTAGATGGCAGCAAACAGCCGTGCGTTTATCTCCCAGCTGATGTTTTGGGTTTTAAAGGCCAGTAAAAACGAGTCTTTATGATTTTTGTTTGGTAATTAGATTTTTCTAATAGGATAATTCTAATTGTAAGGATGACTGTGAATCTTTGAAAAGAGATTCTGTTTACAGGACAGAACTGTCTTATGGCGTTCCACCACTTTAACCAAAACTCACCAGACACAGACGCACACCTGCAGTTTTAAAGTTTCATAAGTTTTAATTTGGAAGAAACTAATTTAAAATTTTAAAAAATTTTTGATTTTGTTATTTCTTTACTAATATGAATTATTGTCATTTTGATCCCTAAAATACCAAAATTTCCACTTTATATTTAATCCGTCTGATGTCATTTTTAAATATTAAATGATTGATAATCTGATCAGTAACTCAGTAGTTGATTAGACTTTTTACCAAATACGTTTTACTCTTACTTGAGTAATTTCCTGGATGGATATTTTTTACTTGAGTAAAGTTTGTGGGTTCTGACTTTCACCCAGGTCTGTTTGTTTTGTTTTTCATCCTTTAGGTACTTCTTCATCAAGCATGTGCCTCCGCTGACAGAAGAGCAGTTAACACGTAAACCAGCGTTACCTTTAAAAACACGCAGCACACCTGAGTTCTCTCTCGTCTTGGATCTGGTAGGTAGTAAAAGGTTTATTAAGTAGTTAACGAACTTTAGAAATAAATGTTTATTTTGTCGTTTTGCTGCCAGGATGAAACTTTAGTCCACTGCAGTTTGAATGAACTAGAAGATGCAGCTCTGACATTCCCTGTGCTCTTTCAAGACGTTATATACCAGGTAGCTTTGAAAGTTAATCAAATCTCTTATTTTTATTGCTGATTTAATTCACCGTTTGTTCGCTCTTTTCTTCTGAAGGTCTACGTCCGATTGAGGCCATTTTTCCGAGAGTTTCTTGAGCGCATGTCTCAGTTGTACGAGGTGAGATTAATCGCCGCTGCTGAATAATCACACAGGTTTCGTTTGTAGAAATATGTGATGAAATGTTTGTGTCGCTGTTCAAATTTCAGATTATTCTCTTCACTGCTTCAAAAAAGGTCTATGCAGATAAGTTGCTCAACATCCTGGATCCGAAAAAACAGTTAGTAAGGTAAGAATTTCACTTTAAATTTCATCACGGTGCTTAGAAAACTTAAACATTTGGATTTCAATTAGGTGTTTTCTCTTTTGTCTTACATTTTTATTTTAGTTCTCAGATAGTGACATTGACATTTCTCATAATATAGACTCAGATTTGTAGGTACAACTTAAGTAAATCAAAGAAAAATAAATGTTTCACACCAACATGAACATTTCACCTAGTCTTTTGTTTTTCTTTCTCTATCCAGGTTTTGTTTCTGAGATCAAAAATGAAGCAAATAAAAAGCTTAAGCCGGAAAGTTGAACTATAATATATGTGACTACAGATCAGCAATGCAATAGATTGAGTTAATAAAGTACAAACTAAGTCAGGTGGCATTTCCCTGAATGTTTTATTAATTTCACACAAATACTCTTAATTATTTCCAGCATATATTGGTTGATATATTTTGTCCATTTATTCCAGTGTTTGAAAAATGTTTAAGTTGAGTGAACGATACTTTTTCCATTTTTGTAAATATCTAATAACTAGGTGTTTTCAAGGTTTGGAAAGTGTTTGATGTCCAAACTCCACAGTTTTTCTAATAAAGTTAAATCTATCGTTTAATTAAAAGCCTAAATTTGGAAAAAATACATTTATAAAACCACCAGATATTAAAGACAATAAAAACACACCTACATTTTTTTTCTCATCTTCTGAAGTTTAATCGGACTCAACTTTTCTTGTTTTTGGATAGAATCATTAAAATGTTATTTTCTAAATGCCAGAAAACTTGGAGAGAATTTTTGGACTAATATTAGAGTTTGTACACGTTTCCTACAATAAGTTTTCAAGCTTTTCCACATAAAAATAATATGAGTAAACTACAAATGTTTTATTTTTAGTAAAACAGAAAACATAACATTTTGCTACTTTTTAGTTTACATTGTCTTGCTGTTGAATGCAGAATAATAGTTTAAAATAGTAATGAAATAGTTTATTTGTATTTTATCTAAAACTTACCTTGAAAAGCTTGAATTTCTCTGTGGGAAACATGTAAAAACTCTAATATTATTCATCATATTTGTATTTGAAACATTTTTATTTTTACTTACTGATTGTTTGAACATTTTATTTCTCCAACTGAGTTACTGGATGTGTCGTTTAATTTCCATTTTCTGTCTTTTTCCCCAGACATCGACTGTTTCGAGAGCACTGTGTTTGTGTTCAAGGAAATTACATTAAAGACCTGAACATCCTGGGACGGGATCTGGCAAAGACGGTAATAATCGACAACTCACCCCAAGCCTTTGCTTATCAGGTAAAAATATGTTTTTACCATAAGTTTTTTTTATTTCTTTCCTGTCTTTGCTTGATTTAAACATGGAATCTGTTTTTTGCAGCTTTCTAATGGAATCCCAATCGAGAGCTGGTTCGTGGATAGAAATGACAACGAACTTCTGAAGCTCGTTCCTTTCCTTGAGAAACTGGTGGAGCTGGTATGTGTTTTAGATTACAACATATGAAGAGTTAGACATAAACCATCTGGTTAGAAATGTTGATCTTTAAGCATCGGGGTCCAATATTCTGGTTCTGAAAAAGGGGAATTTACTAAGAACTACATGAACTCAGTTTGTTCTGATCGCTCTATCAAAGCCTTTTTCTCATTAAAACAATGTTTTGTTTTTTTTCTCATAATTTAAGATGTTTTTATGGAAAAATATTTTATTCTGCTAATAAGAGATGTAAAAGATGGGTCTACTTTAACCTCCCTTGTTCATTGTATGAGAATAAATACTATCAGTCCTCGTATTACCGGAATAAAGGAGTAATTTTATGCAAAAATAAAAAAATACAATGACTGTTGAGCATCTTGTGAAGTTATATGTTGGTATAAGATAATACAATCAGGACAAACTCATAAAAGTAACATTTTTTCTTGTAATTCAAGATGTTTTTTTCTGGAAAAATTATCTTTATTCTGCTAATAATAGAACTATATTCTTGTAATTAGACAAAATCTGGACCAGATCGTTTGTAATTTATTTTTTCAGAATAGAAAAATGTTTTTATCAGACGTGGGTCTACTTTAACCCCCCAAAGATCTTTCTCCAAAATTACTTATTTCAGGCTTCAGTAACTCATGTTTTGTACCTTTTTGTCTGGATTTTAAATAGTTTCATTTTAAAACTTGCCTTAAGTCTCTTATAGAAGCTGTAAGACTTATTTTTTAAATTGTTTGCCTCTGCATGACAGAACGAGGACGTCAGGCCGCACATCCGAGAACGATTTCGTTTGCACGACCTCCTCCCTCCAGACTGAGGAACCTTCATCGACGCGTAACTTCAGCATCGTTTGTGGGAAAGGCTCAACAGAAGGATATAATCAGTGGTTTTCTCTTTACATTACCGTTGCTTTTTAAAAACAAACAAACAAAAAAAGTTTAAAAAAAAAAGAAAAACTCTGTTTGATTCAAAGAGTCCAGGATGTTCATATAAAGTTGAACAAACGACCTTCTGGAGGGCGGTTTGCCTCCAACTAAACCATTTTGGATTGACAAAAGTGAATGTTGCGTGATGTTGGTTCATATGGACCCTAAACGGCCGGTCAAACCTGTACATTATTCATTATCGTTACCTGTAAATATATGTACATAACTGTTTTATTTTGTTCTTTGAGGTTTTTAAGTCATTTTATTTTCACTCTGGATTTTTAGTATGTATTTTTTTTTTCTTTTTTTGATCGGTTGCTTTTATAAAAACCCACAAAATGTCATGTTTTCTTTGAAATTGTTAAGCAGCAGATGCTTCTTTTCTCCTGTTGTATGCCTGCAGTATTCCTGTAATGCTTTACTCCATTACATGCAGTCGTCTGTAAGAAGGTGCAGTTTTAAAAAAAATATATATCTTTGGCAGAAAAATATTTTAAAGTTAAGACGTATAAGCTAGAATAAGGTCTCAAATGAATACAAAGCCATAATGGCCAAACAATAATTTTAAAGATTTGTATTTGAGAATCCATTTTTGATTTCGACACTTTGATCGTCCTCTTCGATGAGGGGTGAGGTTCAGGCATCTTGCACTTTGACATCCAGCCCTTTGTAAGTTCATATATTAAAAATCTTGTCACTTTTGTACACAGGTGTGCGTCACCTAAATTTGTTATTTGGGGTAAAGAAAAGAGAAAATTGTAGCACCAGCAAATTGCCAACATATTTGCTTTCAAATCTTGTTTTCCAAAATGTCTTGTATGTTGGATCTCTGATGTAAGAGTTACGAGTTTTATTGACTATTGAATGATCACTCCTGGTGTATTCAGTGTTACTTAATGGTTTTCTTGAAAATAAATACATTTTTATACGACTCAAAGCCTAACTGATTATTTATGTAATGTAACTAAACATATTTAACAGTAGAAATTATTTTACTGCCATTGTATGTCCCAGTGTTCAGTGTCACAAATATTTTTGAAAAATATTCCCATTTGAAATAGGGTTCTTCATGATGTGATTTTTATCACTGCATTTAATCATCTTTTTACTGATATTTATTGATGTTCTCATGAAAAATAGTGGAGAAATTAGTAAAAGTAACGTTTTCTCACTGTCAGTAGCTGTGTTTCCATTTAACATATAATTGCAACATTTGATATTTTGAAAATAAATTTCTTTAAATGCACCAATTTCAAAAATAAAATTAGTTTTTCGGCTAAAAGGTTTTGGCGCTAGGATGAGGTGGTTTTTATGGCCGTATCTTAATTGGTTCATTTGGTAGAACGGCGATGGAAACTCTCTACGTCACTAGTCACATGATCAACAACTGGCGCAAACCACGAAGAAGACGACCACAGGAAGTAGTTGGACGATGGTGACGCAGCATGTTTTTAAAGACTTACACGTGAACTAACAAATTCACTCGCGCGACTTATTTAATTGAAACACCGCATTTGTGATTTTTTATATTAAAAATATTGAAAACGTTTTTTTTGTATATTTGTAATGGAAATCCTATTCAGTTTTTTTCATTCATTGAAATTTATTAACACATTTTAATTTATTTGAAATTTGTCAAATTAATGTATCAATTAATCTGACGAAATAAAAATAAAAATATTTTTTTATGATAAATGATAAGATAAATGCCCTCCACTAATAACTACTACATGTATCTCTTTCTAACTGGAGTTAAATCAAACCAAATGTCTAGATTTAGGTCAGTTAAATTAAAATTATTGATTAAATATAAATGAGATAAATTTGTCAGATTTATTTATTTATTATTAATGTCTTGAAAATCAAAAGTTTAAATAATTTCTTCAGTGTTTGGTAACATTGCCTTGAAATGGTACTTTTGTCAAATGTTTTAAATTTCCTTACAAATGTAACAATAATCATTACGGCACTTTGATTACACCACAGACACCATGTTCTTTTCCCTATGTATAAACTTTAATCTGGCTTCTTTAATGTTTCTTTTTGGAGAATACGTTTCTTTTTTCTTGCTGAGTGGCCTTTTAGACTGTCGGTGCAAGAAACAATTCACTGTGTTTGACTACGGAAGACCATAAGTGCCTCAAATCACCATTTCAACCAAATGTCTGGTTATAAAGTCACACAAAAAAACATGGGTTTATGAATTAGGATGCTGTAAAATATGGCAAAAATCCCTTCAATCATATGTAAAAAGTGGTGCTCAATGATTTGAAAAAACGCCTTAATTTTCACCGTTCAGAAGACAATTTAAAGTAACTTTACGGCATCCTAAGACATACACCAACTGATATAAATTTGTTATAAAAGGATTACTGATTGCACTTTAAAAATTAGGTATCTTTATGTTATTAAAGGTAAAGTTTAAACAATAATGATTTCCTGGTTAATGTCAAGTTGTCATAACAAAGACATTTTGAATAATGTCAACTTTGTATTAAAAGTGTCATAATTTACTGAATGACGCTTTATGACAACAGTCATAAATATTCATAAAGGCTTATTCATGTTCATGACATGTGTTATTCAACCCCCTTCAAATAAAGTGTTACCACATTTTTTTGACTTTATCCAGATGTGATGCAAAGTAGAGATATGAAATATCATATTTTGTGGTATTGTTGTGGAAACAATAAAAGTGATGATTAAACCATTCATGTTATAAAACAATGAAACTTATTTTACAGGGTAATAAAACATAGGGAACATTTATTTTCTTTTTTAAACGTTCATTTGCGCCAATTTTACAAAATGTCCTTATTCAAAATAAACAAAGCAGGTGAAACTACAGTTTTTGCAGGTTATCAACAGAAACAGAAAATATGGACCAGAGAAAAATAACTACTGTAGATACCAAAAAATAATTTCTGGTTTTTTACAGCACCTCAAAACAAAATTAAATGAAACTAAATAAAAAAATGTTTAATTGTTCTTCTGGATATTAACTTTGAATTGTGTTTTTATTAAAGCAAAACTTTTAGAAAAGTTTATTTATAGAAAACTTTTCATTCACAAGTTAATTCAGAGATTTCCAGAAAACTAAAGGTGCAAGGTTAAAGAAAATTACATTAAAAGAACATTTAAATATAAAAGGAAATAAATATATATATATATGTAAAACAAAAAAAGTGACTGAAAATTTAAATTAAAATGAACAGATAATATATGGATACAATTATTATTTTTTTGTTTAGTAGTTTTCTCTTTTCGTGATTTAATTCAATCAAATTCAATTGTTATTCTCAGCATAAACAGTTTAGAGAATAGATACATAGTCAGTATCTATTCTCTTTACTTAGCTTTCAACACCAGTGGGATTTAGTTTTAAATTGTATGTTTTTGTTTTTAAACTGTTTTTAAATTACTTTTATTATGTTGTGTTCTTAAATTATACAGCACTTTGTATCAACTATGGTTGTTTTAAAGTGCTTTATAAATAAAGTTGGTATGGTAAAGTTGGTATGGTAGTGCTTTTTTTTGCTTCATAAGTTTAAATATCTAGTTAAGATATTTTTTTATCTACTCATTAATTTTCAGTGCATTTACTGAAGAATGCGACTAAATAAGTGAGGCTGTTTGATAATAAAATTATATTTCAAACATGAAAGAAGCAAAGTGATGTAGTAGAAAACTGATTGGTTACTGACAGAAAATACTAAAATAATACAAAGGAAGTTTTTTCAATGAGAATCTGATAAGGAAATGGAGAAACTTCCAGTCGCGGACCGTCATTCATTGTTGCGTTGCCAGTTTTTATTCGCCACATTACGAGATGTCTTGATCAGATAACCTGTTGTTGTCTTGATCCTTTTGTTCTTTTGAGAAATGGGTCATTACCTGATCGTAAGTGTGCGGTGAATTGCCCCCTTCGGAGGTCAGGTGACTCCAAATACAAAGGGGGCCAGTCTTTACACCTTCGCCACACTTATCTTTGTTCTGAAGTACGAATTGTTTCTAAACAAAAACCTTGCTGTTGATAGTGTGAAGATAAGATGAGGGGATGATTAAACCCCTCAACTATTGGCTGCCAGAGGAGGTTGTGGCTTATAAATCACCACACAGGGGCGTGACTAGACTTTTCTTTCTATGGGGGCCCAGCAGCAAAAACTGCAGGAGGTTGGCCCAATAAAAATTTTATCTAAAAGTGCTGCAGTATTAGATCACAATAAAAACATACAGTTCTGGAAAAAACTAAGAGCCCACTGCACTGAACCTTGATGAAAACCTCCTTGTTATTCCAACAGATATTGGTTTCTGAACTCTTCATGAGTTAAAATATTGGTATTGCTGTTTCTAAATGAATATTAACTTGTTTTCTTTGCATTATTTGAGCTCTGAAAGCACTGAATCTTTTTTGTTATTTGGCCATTTGTCATTTTCTGCAAATAAATAGAAAATGTTTGCTTGGAATTTTGGAGACATTGTCAGTAGTTCACAGAATTAATAAAACGATAATTTTACTCAAACATAGACCTATAAACAGTAAAGTCAGAGAACTGATCATTTTAAGTGGTAATTTTTTCAAGAGCTGTATATTCAAAAAATATTGTTACTTAAACTCGTGTTAACACAGAAATTATAACTTCTTATTTCCTGTTCAACTCTTTAAAAGTCACTGCAGATGAGTTAGAATGGTTAAAAACTAGTTGAAGTTTTAAATGCTACACAGTCGCTAATGTTTGACCGTAACGTGTGTAATGCACCAGTTTGATGCAATGAAGCTTACCAGAAACTGCTTGTGCAGTAAAGAATCAAGCAGAGTAAAGCTACGATCCAAACAAGATGGCTGTTGATGTTAAATGAATCTTAAGAAACGTGGTCAACACAGACTGAACGGCTTCGTTCACTTCCTTCGTTGCCATTGCTAAGACAACAGGCAGACTACAGTCGATGTCATCACAAAATTTCTTTTGTTCGCTGATAGGCCGGGTAAAAATCCTGCTAGAGGAATCCAAGTAGATGGGAGAAAGCCCAGACTGTCTATGACGTCAGATTTTAATCAAGTGGAACTCCTGAGGAAATGAGAGATTTCTACAAGTTTCTATTGTAACAATTTTTTGAAGGGTGCATTAGACTGACATGACATATCATAAACATAACACCCGAACATAAATATGAAGGAGTCTTCATGAATGTTTATGACTGCTGTCATAAAGTGTCATTCAGTAAATAACATTTTTAAAGCAAAGTTGCATAAAAAGTCCTTTAACTGTGCCAACTTTGCATTACTTGATTAATAATACAAAGTTGCAAATAATGCCACTTTGCTTTTGAAGCAAAAGTTGCGTCAAAAACTTTGTTTGAAACAAACTTTGAAACTTGCTTCAAAGTTTTAATGTAACTTTGAAGTAAAATTGCATTAAAAGTCCTTTAAGAGTGTCAATTTTGCATTTGATAAATAATGACACTTTTGAAGCAAAGTTGCATTAAAACTTGCAATAAAGGGTCAACTTTGCATAAAAAGTCTCATTATTTTCCAAATGACACTTCATGACTAACATTATAAACATTCATGAAGACTCTTTCATTTTCATGAAAGGTGTTATGTCAGGTTAATGACGGTGTCATGAACCCCTCTTCAAATTAAGCATTACCAACTTCTGCTCCTGGAACTAGCTAATCAGTGTCTGCGTTGCAGAAACGCCCTCTTTACGTCTACCCATCGCCTCGCCTTGCTGCTGTGATCGTCATGATTATAAAAGCACAAACTCTTCCTCCACTCATGATCACACCAGTACGACCCTAAGCATGTGGACGCTCCTCCTTCTGTGTGTCCTGTTGGGGGTGTTGGGGTCAGAGGGCGCCCAGCCCGCGGACGGCCAGCAGCTCCAGATCCTGAACTGCCCGCCCTGTGAGCGGATCCACTGCTCCTCCAGGCGGGCGCTGAGGCTCCAGTGCAAAGGCGGCGTGACGACGGGCGTCTGCGGCTGCTGCCCCGTGTGCGCCCGGACGGAGGGGGAGAGCTGTGGCGGGAACTGGGACTACCTGGGGAAGTGTGATGAGGGGCTGGTGTGTGTTTCTCAGGAGGCTGTGGCTGACAAACCAAACGCAGAAACTAAAGGCATCTGTAAGGCAGGTGAGCTCAACATGGAAACTCTTTAATATTTAATCAAAATATATATTAAAAAAACAGGTTCAACTGTATTGATTTAGCATTATTCTAGTTCGCAATAAATCATTTAATCGCATAATAAATTAAAACAAGCTAAAAACTTTCAACTTGCATCATTTATTGTTTCTACTAAAATCTGGATGGTAAAAGTCTCCAGTCTGGTGTTTTGGTCTCAACTGGGTCGTTTTTTCAGGGACAACTTTGTTTACAGAGACTTTATAAATAGTTTTATTTGTTGTGTCTGCAACAAACTTGAAAATTGTCTCAAAACAACAATATTACATTATTGTTTATGACAATAACTTCTGGGACAATTTATCATCCAGCAAAATTTGTTATTTTGAAATTTTGCTTTACATGCATTTGAGCAGAGCTGAGCGGATCAATCCAAAATATCAATAATATCGATATCAAGTCAGTATCAGTATCAGATCAATACTAATGTGATAGATCAATACTTTAGTCTCAGATTCTTTCTTGAAATTTTGTTTTATTTTTTCATCATAGCTCCTCAACTTTACCTGAAAAAAAATTGTTGCAATGATAATTTTTTGCATTTTATTTACAAATAATTTACACAAATCATGTAAATGTGTGATTAAAGTGTTTAGTAGAAACTTTGTCTAAATTCTGTGCTGTTTGATAAAAATAATAATTGAAAGAAAAAACCACCACAACATATAAATATCAGAAGTTTGATAATAATAAGTATTGGTAGTGACCCAGTATTTGATATTGGATCAGTACCAAAATATGCACACTTCTTCTTCTGCTGCCCCCCAATGAAAACACAAGAGTTTATCTTAGATGGAAATGGATAGAAACAGTAGAAACAGAAACATGGCGCCATTCTGCTGCACACTCTGATGCATTTGATCTCTGTTAGGGTTTGCAATGGGAACGGAGCCAATATGGTAAACCGCGTTTAAGAGCTGTGAGACTGTTAGCGCAGCCAACGGTTCCTTTGATCCAAAAGGTTTCCGCTTACATAATTGTCCCTCTTATCTGTCCATGATGAAAAGAAGTGTCACCGCCACTGATACGGCCTGATGTCAGGCATCCTGCGAGAGGCGCTTTTCATGTTTGGCTGTACAGAACCCAACAGATTATTAATATTTTATTTTTTTCAGTGATTGAAACCCTCAACCCAGAGAGCTGCAGCCCAGATTGCACCAAGGAGTTCTGTCAGGCCAATCCTTCTGCAATCTGCTCCGCCAGGTGACCACACAAAAATCCACATTAACTTCTTATTTATCGTCAGGTTTCTGGTTTAAAACCGTTTTCCTAATTCCTGTTTCTGCAGGTTTGCATCTCTGGACAAGAAGGAATGTCAGGGTTCCTGCCAGCACACTACCTGCTCAAGCTGCATCGTGCTGAAGGGTCCGTCCTGCCCCCAAAGCTGCGCCGCGTCCGATTCCGCCTGCCTGCACCGCTTCGGCAGGTGTGTGCACAATCACCTGAGAGCTCATCCCGCCTGCAGCAGTGACGTACAGGTGAGTCAACACCAGAACAGCAGCAGCAACCAGGGTTGCACCGATAAATCAGCACCGATTTCCTGAAGTTTGGGAAATCAGTGATCAAAAGATACTTGAAGCCGATCTTATCTACACTGCAAAAACACAAAACCTTACCAAGTAATTTTGGTGTACTTTCTAGAGGAAATATCTTAGTACAATTTAAATAAGAGAAAAACTAACTTCAAGTACCTTTTCAGTAAGATATAGAGGCTTGTTTAAAGTAAATCATTTTTACCTTATTTCCTTATTATTGATGAAAATACACTAGTTTCACTGGCAGATAAATTAATTCATAACATTGTAATAATTTGTAACAATGTCTTCTTATAGTGAAATAATCTGCCAATGGAACAAGTGTATTTTTATCAATAATACGGAATTATTTAAACAAGCCTCTACATCAGTGGTCCCCAAACTACGGCCCACGGGCCGGATACAGCCCGCCTCCACATTTGGTCCGGCCCTCTGAACAATACTAAAGAGCATTCAGATTTTTTTTTCATATACCATATTTTCTGGACTACAAGCAGGGGGATCTTTAGCAGGAAGTGAATCATTGGAAGTCAAAATTGCCCATTAAAATGGAATTAGGTTTTAATAGGGAATTGAAATTTGAGAATGTTGTTGATCAGTTAAATAGTATTGAGGGGAAAAAGATTTTATTTTATTTTTATTTTTTTTTAATAATAATACTGGGATCATTATGAGAATTTGAGGTATAGATATTAGGATCCAGTAGATGGCAGTAGTGCAACAATAATGGATGCAAGCTGCTGTTGAAATCTAAAGAAGAAGAAGAAGCAGAGGAAAGCGCCCATTTTCATTTAGCACATGCTAGTAGCAGACACCAAAGGATCAGCACCTTTACTGTTACAGTTACCGTTCGGAAACTACCGTAATCAGTTCAGTTAAATCTAAACTTGGCAACTTTTTCTTTTTCAACCGTAATAAATGTGATATTAAATTGACCTGTAATGACTCAAATTTTGGGTGTGTGCTTTCTGGAAGACAATACATTTTTACATTTAGGCACTCCTGCAATCGTCACACTTTTTCTGTTACAAACTGACTCCAGCCCCCCAGCAGAGAAGGGAAAAGTTATGTGGCCCTCACAGGAAAAAGTTTGGGGACCCCTGCTCTACATCTTACTGAAAAGTTACTCGAAGTTAGTTTTTCTCTTATTTAAATTGTACTAAGATATTTCCTCCAGAAACTAGACCAAAATTACTTAGTAAGATTTTGTGTTTTTGCAGTGTAGATAAGATCTACATTGCAGTTAACCATAGTCACCCAACTGTTATCAACTGAGCAACTTTCTTGCAATACTTAGTAACATTTAGCACATTTAGCCTGTGAAGTTTTTGGTAGAAAAACAATAAATCATGCAAATAGAAATTATTCCGCTTGTTTTAATTTATCATGTGATTAATTGATAAATTGCTTATTGCGACAGGCCTAACTGGTCATCAGTGAGCTTCCAGAAAACTGCAATCGGTGCACCCCAAGCAACAACATAAACCTGTATTTAATTATTGTTTTATTAAAACATGCCTGTTGTGCTTTATTCTCTATAGAACAACACCGAGGGGAATTTAGTGTGTTTGGTGCCGGACTGTTTACACCCAAACCCACGGCTGTAAACCCACAAAACACAAGGATTTGATGGAAACCACAGAATAATGTAGCAAAATGGGAAAAAATGGCAGCTATTTTCCTAATGTCGGTAGCTTGAAAATACTTTATGCGATCTTATTTTATGATGTAAGCTGTAAATATGTAATCTGGCAGTTTGTAAAATAAACTTTGTGTAAATTTTTTCTAAATAAACATCCAAGAGATACTCAACTGTCTGGTTTAATTGGTCATCCTGGATTTACAGTACTCAGAGTTTGACTTCCTGTTTACCCTTTGTGTTGCATGTTGAAAATGTACTGTGCAGTTCAATAAACTTCACTGACTTTAAGAGAGGTTTGTGGAATCAACTAAGGCACTCATTCTATGGTTACCTAGCAACTCACTCATTCTATGGTTACCTAGCAACAGCCTGTTGAGAAACTGGCCCAGCTGTGCCTCATAACTGCTCAAAAATAAACAGCTGGGTGTGAAAACTGTGGATAAAATAGGAAAATCTGTCACCAGTTTAGCAGTATTTCAGATATTTATAACAAAAAAAAATCAATATTGATATTGACTGATATGAAATGCTTTTATCAATTGTGGTATGTTCTTCAGCCCTATGTACTATGTTAATGGAGTCTAATTATCTAAGGCTGGATTTTGTTTTTAAATTAAAAAAAGCATAACTTACACTTTAAGTTGTGCAAAGTTTGTGCATACCAATACTAGGCCTGTCACAATAAACAATAAAACAATTAATCGGATGATCAATTTAAAGAAACTCAGTAATTTTCATTTGCTTGATTTATAGTTTTTCTCATTTCTCTCTCTTCTTTACCAAAAACTGAATGATAAAAGTCTTCAGTCTGGTGCTTTGGTCTCAACTGTCCCTTTTTGGACAGATAAGTTTGCTTACAGAGACTTCATGATTCATTTTATTAATTGTTTCTGTTGTTTTCTTTATTTATTTTTGGGTATTTCAAATGTCTTACAGTTCAGTGTTTAAATATTAATTAGAATTTAAAGTTTATTGATCTTTGAGAATGCTGTTATTACTATTATGTTACTTGAAAATGATCTTAAAACAACAATATTATCGTTTATTGCAATAATTTCAGGGACAATTTATCATCTAGCAAAATATGTGATTGTGACAGGCCTAAATAATACAACCAGCTTATTGCAGAATATTGATTTTGTTTGCTGAATTGTAAAGGATAAGATGCATAAGGACTTTTTATTAATATCAAAAACTTGCCTTTTAAACATCTTAAAGTCACATGTTTATAACAATGACAGGGTTTTCTAAGGCTTTCACAGTCAGATAATGGAACAATATGAATAAAGACATTTTGTGTAATTATTACAAAATAGAAATACTACCCAGTTCTTTCTGGATCCTCTATCCACTATAAGTAATTTTACTGAGTGGTAAATGAGCATGTTTCAACCAAAAATTCACCAGACACACCTGCAGTTTTTTTAAAAGCTTCATAAGTTATATATTGAAGGAACCAGATTTGGACAAATGATTCTTTTGTTAGTTTGTAATTTTCTTATTGATATGAGTTGTTTTCATTTTGGTTTTTAAAATACAACATTTTCTACATAACTTTATATTTTGGTCTGTCTGATATGTAACTTTCAAACAATATCAGTTATTCATTACTTGAGCAGCCCTTTTACCAAATACTTTTTTTTACTCTTATTTGAACAATTTTTTACTTTTACTTGAGTAAAAATATGTTATAGTACTCTCACTTGGGTACAATTTTTGATGACTCTACCCCTGCTAACCATAATAATCTGATATATTGTGTCGCAAACAAGCAGAAGAGAGACATTTACACCCTTGCTTCTGCTTCCTTTGTTTCCAAAGACAAGTGAACCTTGAATAAATGGAGAATTAAAACTTAGAGTCAAACAATAACAATGTTATGCAGGTTTAGAAACAAACTAAAGTAAATCGATTGATCTAGCGTTTCCCATTTTGTTTTAGACAGTTATAGTTAAGATCAAAAGCAAGTCCCCTCTACCATGGCTGCCCCCCTCACAGGTTGTAGTTATTGAATAACAGATGGTTTATGAGGCAGCAATAATGAGGAAAGGGACTGAAGTGTGGACCAACAATGGGTATTTGTTCTCTGGCCTTCAAAAGTGAGCAGCTTCTGCAGGAGAGAGGAAGTTTTATCTGAAGGATTTCGCAATAAGGAATTAGCTTTAAAGCCAAAACAAAGGCCTGCACTTGCTTTCATCTTCATTTAACTGGGCACACACTTTCGTCTGTTGATTTCATATTATCATCCAGTATTTAGTAGGGATTTAAAAAAAATAAAGCCACGAAATGAGAAATAAGCCAACAAAACAGTTTTTTTTAAACTCAGATTTATCTTATTATTGTTTGCAGAAATCAGCTTTTTTTTCTTTATCTAGCTGATTAGCTTCTGTTAATGCGTATCATTTTATCAGCTATTAGGGCGAAGAGACCTGCCATCAAAGCGGGCCGCCTCCGATATCAATCCCACTTATCAGTCTCACTTTTTTTACTGACACAAAACACCTGATAGCGCAGCACCGTCTGTGTGCCAGCTGTAATTAATGAGTGACCCATGTTAGCATTTGAACGCAACACAAAACCAGACAATACAGGGTTTCACCGACTCAAACTTAAGACTTTTTAAGACCTTCATAAATCATAATGAATGAAATATAAGATTTTTATCGCAACAAATGTACAATATATGTACATATATTTATATATTTTAAATTTACACTTACCCATGAAAGATGTAAAATAATTTAGCTAGCTAACTAGCTAGCAAGGAATTAGCGGGTGTCGCAGCCGTCTTCGATCGCAACGAAGATGTGCGCGTGACAGAAAAGTCCCGCGAGAGAAAAAAAAGAAATCAATTACGTCACCCACCTTTTTTTTTTAACAAAAGTAAAGAATAAAAGCCGACTCTGGCCATTATTTTAGAAAGGCAACAGTATGCGAGATTTACGACGCAGTATAGCTACACTGATGAAAAATAAAAAGCAAAAATTACCAGAATAAAATTCCAAAATTATGAGAAAGTGATACTATTATGAGAATAAAGTCGTACGATAATAAAGTCAAAATAATACAAGAACATATTCATAATAATTGGAAAAAAGTCACGCGGAGGATAGTCATATTCTATATAACTATTTAGAGAAGTAATTATCGATTATTTCGAGAATAAAATCAAAATGATAGAACAAAAAGTCATGTAGAAAGTCATAATTTTAGAAAAAATAGAATTGCAAGAATAGTCATATTATGATTATTCTCATAATACGATTTTATTGACATTCTCATATGACTTTATTTTCGTACTACTTTATTCTTGCAATACTCTGACTTTATTCTCATAATTTTATATATTTTTTATTTTCTTAGCATGACAACAAATTGTAAGACCTCTGAATAATGTATTTAAATAAATTTTTAAAAAATAATTTAAGACATTTTAAGGCCATAATTTTATATAAAATTTTAAGGATACGGTGACACCGTGTAATAAAAAACTACCAACTATGTCCTTACTCAGACTTCAGAATAATTTAGCAATACTTAAATGTCTTTCTGTTCTATACAAATGTCCTTTCTTGCAGCAATTTGGCAAATGTAGAAGCAACACCATTCAAACTTAGTCTATGCAATGTTTTTATTGAAGATAAATGCAAATGTCCAGTTTTTAAGTTTCAAAATAGAATCTTTAAATTATTCATTAAACCACAGAAATTACAGTTAAAACATTGCAGACCTTTATTAAAATACAGAGCAGCCTCAACAGGATTAATACAGAACAGGGTGCTATAACTGCAATTTAAAAGATCCTGGATAACAGTAAACAAGAGCATTTTTACAGTAGAGGAGTAGAGTTAAAAGGTGCATAAAACATAATCATAGCTCAGGTCTGCAACTCGGCATCTGATCAGAAAAGGCACTGCAGATAATAAGCAGCTGAGGCGTCCCTAATGCTGTCCGGTCACCTGAATAGTCTGTTCCAGAAAGATACGAACGAGGTGGAGTTAAAGGCACCGATGAAAATGAGGAGCAGGAGATAGAGACTCATCATAATGGCAAAATGGTGTCTGAGGAGCCACGACCTGCTGCGGGAATGCCTGACGAAAAACAAACAAGAAACAGTGGTGAATGATGTCTTACTCTATTCATTTTGATTATTTCAGATGAGTTAAAGTAGATTTCTGCACATCTTACTGGAATTGAGATCTGAACCTCTTACCTGGCCAGGTGTTTCCCCTGAGAATACACAAGCAGATACTTGACTCGTAGAAGCTGATTGTTGGTGACTATAAAGTATTTCTGCGGAACGTCGCCCCCTTCGCTGTTCTTGGCTCGTGAGCGCTGCCTGTCGATGGCATCAGAATCTGAAATGGCAAACAAATAGCAAGCAGCCATTAGCAAAGTTACTGCTGCTTGAAGTGCACCGATTGCAGTTTTTTGGCCGATCTCCGATCACAGATCTTCAAAAATCCTGACCTGCTGATTCCGAGTTTTTGCACTGCCAATTTTTTTGTCTGAAATGCCACTAATTATAGAAAAAAAAGTCGCAGAGTTTGCAAAAGTGGGGTAACTGTTGTTAATTGCAAATGTGCAGACATGAATTGCTGGGCTGGTCTGTTGGTCAAACCTCTCAGAGGAAACCAAAAGAGGACAGTGGTTGATATTTAGACCTTTGCTGAGGTAGATAATCTACCTCTACCTCTGAAAAACTGCACTCTGGATGACCAATGATCTTTGAGAACACATTCTTAAAGATCAATAAACTTTCATTTGTAATGAACATTTAACACCGGAACTGGAAGACATTTTAAATATCCAAAATAAATAAACTAAAGAAATGAAGCAACAAATGAAGTCTCTGTACACAAAACTGTCCTTCAAAAAAATGCTGAGTCGAGTCTAATGCATCAGACTGAAGCTTATCGACATCCAGTTTTTGGTAGAGAAAAGAGAAAAGCAACAAATCATGTAAAAGAAAATTATCAAGCATGTTTTAATTTATCACACTATCAATTGATGTACTGTTTGCTGCGACAGGCTGAGCTAACAGTAAGTCAAGAAACAGCTTTTCATGATTTAATCCAGAGGTTTCCAAACTGTGGGGCGCGCCCCCTAGGGAGGGCGCCGTGCCATTGCGGGAAGCCGTCTGGATGAAAAAAAAAACAAAAAAAAAACATGAACGCTGTATGCGCTGGGTTTTTACCTTAGAATGGCCAACTCTCTGTTATTCCTATGTCAATATGATACAGTAGGGGCTTCCACACTTCCCATATCTGTGTCCTCTGTCACTTTGATCAGTATTTAAAGCTGTTTAAGCCGTTAACATGTGGTAACCTGTTTTTCCGAGCCGCCTTTAAACGCAACATGAGCGCTACAACACTGGCGCTGGGTTTACACCTGTGCTGCAGCGAAGGAGACCTGCTGCTGCTGGGCAGAGCTACGCAGGTGTGTGTTAGAATCATGGCAGCAAAACAGCAACACTTTATTTGAAGGGGGGTGAATAAGACTGTCATGACACTTTCATAAACATGACATAACACATGTCATGAACATGAATAAGCCTTCATGAATATTTATGACTGTTGTCATAAAGCGTCATTCGGTAAATTATGACACTTTTAATATAAAATTGACATTATTCAAAATGTCTTTGTTATGACAACTTGACATTAACCAAGAAATCATTATTGATATAAATTTGTTATAAAAGAATTACTGATTGCACTTTAAAAATTAGGTATCTTTATATTATTAAAGGTAAAGTTTAAACAGTAATGATTTCCTGGTTAATGTCAAGTTGTCATAACAAAGACATTTTGAATAATGTCAATTTTGTATTAAAAGTGTCGTAATTTACCGTATGACGCTTTATGACAACAGTCATAAATATTCATGAAGGCTTATTCATGAATATTTATAAACATGACAGGTGTTATGCCATGTTTATGACGGTGTCATGACAGTCTTATTCACCCCCTTCAAATAAAGTGTTACCGAAACTTTTAACAGTTTTTCCCTCCAAACTAACCGACTGAGTTGAGTAAAGCTGTTGGATGCAGGTAATGTTAGCTAAAAGATGACTAGCTAATATCAATACAGCACCTTAAGCTTAACAAGTAGCTTGTAGGCTACCGATGTTGTCGTCTATGTTCAGCTACGTACATTCATTTTGCCCCCAAAAAAGTGGATTCCCCCCCCACCCTCTCTCACACAGCCATTTGTAATCCATAGGGGGGGGGGCAGAAAATGTTTGGAAACCACTGATTTAATCCATGTTTTGGGAGTCACAAAGCTAGACGCACCTTTTTTCTTCACTTGGCATTTAACGTCTGGATGATCTATGATTTCACACAAGGCAACACAGCTGAGCTGAGGACCCAGGATGCTCTCACGCCAGCCGCTGCTGTGGGGACTGTAGAGGACGGCCATGCTGAGGTCGCTGGTGAGGTACGTCCCCTCTCCAAACACAGAGTTCTGCACGCATCACATCAGGTTGCACATCAGGAATAAATTGTTTCAAAAGATAAATGTGTGGGACTGTAGTAATCTATCGATTATTCTGATGATTGAGTAAATTTTCCCCTTCTTGTTGCTACTTCAGCTTGTAAAATAAATATATGAGAAAATTAACTTATAATGAGCAATTCAGTTCTTTCTTTTAATAAAATATAATACAATTAAAAAACACCACTTTTGAAGTATGATTTTTTTAAAGTGATGAGAAATAAAATGTTTCACTTTAACTTTTGAAAATTGAAAAGTGAGTTTAAATTGAAACCGACTTTTATGTAAAATTCCCTTTGATTCTAGTTTATGATGGCGTATAAAGGCCTTTAGTATAGAGGAGTAAATTTCCAGAAAAAATATTAGAAATTTTTAGATTAAGCTCAAAAATCTGAAAACTTTCTGTGTTTGAAAAGTTGAAAGTTTGCTAGAAAAAAAAGCTAATCATCAAAAATTTGATGATTGACCTTTTTCAGCTTGAAAAGTTGAAAATTTGCCAGAAAAAAAAGAATTTAGATAAAGTTCAGAAATTTCAGAGTAAAAAATTCAGAAATTTCCCAGATTTTTCTAGCAAATTTCTGAGATTTCCTAGCAAATTTACAACTCTTCAAACTCTAAAATGTCCTTGTTCTAAGCAGAAAATTTCTGAAATTTTTTGACAGAAATTTACTCCATTACTACTTTTTTTCTATTCATCGACAACTCATTTGTGGAAAAAAAAATCCTCCTGCCGTCGTGCTAAATAGCAAATCAAAATTTAACAAAATTTAAAAAACTGTAATCTTTTGACGAATTGTTGCATTCCTAGACGCGTGTAGTATTTTTTATTTTTAAAGATCAGACCTTGTTGAGGTGACAGTGCAGCCCGTTGTGAATGATTGAATGAAAGTTCTCCAAGCGGCTCCCGTGGAATGCGTAGAAAACTTCTCGTCCTTCTCTCATCTTCTCAAACCGAGTGTTAAAGTGATCAGGGTACTCCAGCTCAAACAGGAAGTCTGGTACCGGTACAGAAACCCCCTCGTTTTCTGTCAGCTTGCAGAGTTTGGCGTGCTACAGATCAAATATGACACAGGATGAATACAAGTGGGAAAATAGAATATGATGCGTGTTTATGTGTAATTACAGCCCTGTACCTCATCTTTTTGCAGCGTCTTCACAGCGAAGCTCTTTGAGGAAAGAATCCAGTGTACGAGGGCCAGATGATGATCTCCTTCTCTGGGCCTTAACCGCACCAAATCTCTCACACCAGGCAGAGAGTTCACATCTGCCAACTGAAGAACAAAACAAACATTCTTTAGCATATTAACACAAAAGCTCAAAACGTGGCCGTGGCAGCTAGAATGGCACTTCCGGTATCACCTGCCGCGGCTGCCGGTGGACCTGCTGCAGCTCAGTAGAGGCAGCTTCCAGCTTTGGTGACACGGCTTCTGTGTCAGATTGAATACTGAATATGTATAACGTGATTTCAAACAAATAAAAATAACATGATTTCGAACAAATAAAAATAAAAATAGAATACATATACATACAAAAGCTGTGGCATCTGACACCAAATCAGTGGCAGCTGTATGTATATGTATATATTCTGGGGGGTTTTATATTTATTTGTTTGAAATAAAATGATTCATATTCTATATGCAACATGACACAGAAGCCGTGGCATGTCACTGAAGCTGGAAGCTGCCACTACTAAGCTGTGGCAGGTGACACCAGAAGTGCCACTATTTTTTCTTCACTAAATAAAATTACTAAAATGAGTAGTTCAGTGTTATTTTATTAGCATTTCACTATGCTGCATACTATAACATAATGTTTATTAAGATAGGGGTGCAGATGTTAGTGCAATAAACTGTTGTTCATTTTACCTAGTTGGTACATACGTTGTTTCAATGTGCAAAAACAAAACAGTTTCTTTAAAGTTGTTTGGTATTCATGTGCAAGGAGACTGACAGACCAAAATAGCAACATTAGTAGCACATTACTGCCACCAAGTGTTTGCATAAAGTACCGTCATCTCTATAATGTGTGTAGGTATTCCTAATGTAAATAAACTGAAATTGCAGCATTTAAAATTAGATCCCATTAATTAATGAATTAAAAATGTTATGAATTTATTTATGGCAGTATTAACTTTTTCTGTTTTCCTGGTAGTAACTAGTTACATTTACTCAATTACATTTACTTGAGTAACTTTTTGGAAATAATTTACCTAGTATTTTTACTACACTGCACTTTTAACTCTTACTTGAGTACAATTTTTGGGTACTCTGCTCACCTCTGACTAAAGATTAAATCAATTTTTTAAAGATGAACGTTAACATTTAGGACAAACCAGCAACTACATGAGCGTTTCATTGTTTGTAAAGCTCTTACCAGGCCTTCAAAGTCCTTAATGTCACCACTTATGTAGCGAGGAGGGAAGGGTCTGAGCAAAGAGTCCCTCTTGTAGCTCTGTGCAGCAGCCACAAACAGGCTGCAGCGTAGGTCTGCTGCTACGGGGTCTCTGTGCAGACAGGAGCTCACCAGCTCTCTGACAGCCTCAGGTGGCAGAGGTGGCTGCATTCCCAGCACTGAACAAAGAAACACAGGTGATAAGATTCAAACAGGTTTACGCCAAAACAAATGTTCTGTTTTAATGCACGTTATGTTCAATTTTAGGACCCAAATTTAAATTCAGCGTTGTATATAGTCAAAAGTATCAAAGTTAAATTAATTAGGCCTGATTTGTTAACTTTTTCCCTGCTTTTCCTTTAAAGAATTTAAAAAGAAAGTTGTTTCTGCAGGGGTTACTAAACTTTACAATACACCTAGTTCACTTGATAACCTTTATTGAGGTCTAAATTAACTTGTATTCTCAACTTCAAGATCAAATTTGACATAGCAATGAAAACGGAAGCCCACTTATTAAACCATAACATTTAAATTCCGCATTTTTTTGTTTTTGTTTTGTGACTGTGAGCCTTTAAACTACAGGCTAGTTGCTGTAGGGAAGCTAGCTGGCTACGACATAAATATCTTCCATAGCGTATCGATATCTATGACAAATATGAAACATCTAACTCCTGTGTGTTAATTGAAATGTTTAACAATGATTCACTGTGTGGTTAAAAGGCGATATTTCTCATTAATAACTGATCTTACCTGGCTTAAGTCTTCCTCAACTCATAGCACTACAGAACAGGAAAAGCTAACACAATGTTAGCTTGATTTCTGCTGTGTTCAAGTGCAGTACGACCTTTGTGTGTCAGAATTTCACGTTATGAATGAGAGGGAAAATACAACCACAAAATAAAAATAAGTCTTTGTAAAGAAGCTAACTTATAAAACTGAGTTATCTATTCATTACTAAACCCGAATATAGAGATATATAGTAAAATTGGCCGAACATTTTAGGGTTTTCAACCCTTTCCATGACACCAAAGCAGCTGACAGTGGCAGATACGAAGATACTTGAAAGCAGCACATTTGATACACTAATAAAACATATTTCCTTTTACCTGATTTGGTAATATCGGTTTTTTCCCCCTTAATCTTGAAAAATATATTTGTTGTGGCCTCTTACTTGCTATTCAAAAACCTCAAAATTAATAATTTGCATAATATGATGACCTCTGACGAAGAACCCAATTTTTATTTTAATATTTGTCAGGCATTTTATTTTACTAGATAATAATATTATTCTCTGTCAATTTACTTTATTATTTTAAGAACTTACAACTAAAAGTATTGCACAATAACTTGGTGGCAAATATAAACAGTGTGATAAAATGTTGGTTAGGTCCTTGCTGGGAACATTTCACTCTATATTTATGTCATAAATTAGAAGTGTGATAGATTAGAAGTGCTCTTTAGCATTTACAGTTTAGGAGTCATTTTATATTGATATTTACATTCATATAACGTCATCATTTAGAATCCCAAATTAACCAGACTTATAGACATTTTGATCTTATACTCCTTTTTCCACTTGTATCTACAAATTTGAAAACTTCAGAATTATTTTCCTTTTATATTTGTTTGGAAGCAGCCTGTTCTAGCTTTTTCAGGTTTGAATAGATTTGATGTCGATACCATATTTGTTATATGCTGTTTGTTAACAGCATATAACAAATATGGCCTACCCTAATAAATAAATACATAAATCAATCAATCAATCAATCAATCAATCAATCAATCAATCAATCAATCAAATTTTATTTGTATAGCACATTTCAGCAGCAAGGCATTTCTACGGAGCCCCTAAGGGGACATGGAGAAAAACAAAAAAGGAAAGAAATCCCGACTTATTATCGCGAGATCCCGAGAAACTAAGTCGAGATCTCGAGATCCCGACTTATTATCGCGAGATCCCGACTTATTATCGCGAGATCCCGACTTATTATCTCGAGATCCCGACTTATTATCCCGACTTATTATCTCGAGATCCCGACTTATTATCTCGAGATCCCGAGATCCCGACTTATTATCTCGAGATCCCGACTTATTATCTCGAGATCCCGACTTATTATCCCGACTTATTATCTCGAGATCCCGACTTATTATCTCGAGATCCCGAGATCCCGACTTATTATCTCGAGATCCCGACTTATTATCTCGAGATCCCGACTTATTATCCCGACTTATTATCTCGAGATCCCGACTTATTATCTCGAGATCCCGA